>NW_025059981.1:0-6222 GCF_019279795.1 Protopterus annectens
ACAGGATCCACCTGCCCCCACTTCACTGGCCCAGGCACTGTTGTCCAGCACATCTGGGACTTGACCTAGCCATCTGCTGTCCCTGCACTACCTGCCCTCTCAGGTAGTTCTGCCCCAGAGGAAAGGCCAGTGGTTCCCTCCAGGACCAGTGACAGAGGTGGTAAGTTTATCACCTAGCTGAACTGCCAGGGATGGTGCATAGGGTTGTGCACCACACTGTTGGTGGATGCCAATGCTGAATGGAGGGGCTGCTCTCCCTCATTTTACGTAGGACCAGGAGGAGAAGGAGACATCAAGTGCTCCAGACAGTGGTGGAGTGAAGAGACAGTGATGACACTCTTGTGGGTGAGGACTTGATTCTTTCTGTCAACCACCTTGATGTCCATGGGTCCTGGATGTCCCCCTCCCTCACCCCATCAGTGGTATACACCAACCTTTTGTGTCCATCACTGTCCCTGTGTTATATTTTGTCTTGTCTGTCTGCAATTGTTTTTTCATCTATGTAACTTACCAGACCCAACATTTCACACGTCTTATTGACACACTTGATTCAGTTAAATTGGATAGCTATGATTCTTTCCTACCTTTGCTTTCCATTTTTTCTTCCCTCTGCTTGCTTCCCATTTCACTACTGTCCAACTTTCCAATTTCTTTTCTTTAATGCATTATTGAGTGATGGTGCACATTGCACACTAACATGCAGCAACAGTAATATGAAAGTACTTAAAAGTGTTCAATTCAGTTTTATTTAAACCCAGTACCATTTGGCCCTAAAAAGGAACATATTACTGCATTAATATCTGCTACCACAGAGTCTGATTAGTAGCAAGTGTATTCCAGAGCCTCAGTACTGTCAAATTTTAGCATCCCCATTTTACCACTCTCCTATCTTCCCCATTTCTTTCTTTTAATAAATCATTGGATGATGGTGCACATCACACACTAATGGTAAAGTAAAAGTAAAAGTATTATATACAGCTGTATTTAAACCCAGTACCATCTGCACCAAAAAGGAATATATAACTGCATTAATACCTGCTGCCACTGAGCCAGTTAAGAAGCAGGTGTATTCCACAGACTCATTACTAACTGTCATACTTTAGCATTTCTGCCACCAGAAGAGTTACATGACATTCCCTTATATATTAGTCATTCTTAAGGGGTTTCTTCTGCCCTTTGCCCAATGACGTGCAAACAAAATAAGTATAGCCAAACCTTTCATTCATTCCTTTGTTGCCCATGTTTGTGCCACATCGCACAATGTTCACAAAATAATAAAATAATTATAAAAAATATGGAGAAAACAATTTGCACACAAATGAAGAGGAGGTTGGATGTTAATAAAACAGAACCTGTGAATTGTGTGCTGCTTACTTGCATTTCCAACCTTGACAGACGTACATGTAACACTTCATAAGTCTAATCTACCACACCCACCTGATGTAAGCATTCACAGTTGCCCTCCATACACTGAGGGAGGGCCTGCACAATGTTTACATCTGCAAAAAGGAGCCAAGGATTTGGTATTTAGCAATTCTAATGAGTTCAGACCTCATTTGCATATTTAACATGCTGACAGCTCTGAATCTACAAAAGAAAGCAACCATGTACTGTAGCTAGGGGAACTAAAGGGGAGCAGAATTGTTTATGTGTGGAATACAGAGGAGAACTGATTTTTAGATGATATTCCTGCATTTTTGTCAGCTACATATCGCATGTAAGAACAAGAAATATTGCCAGTAGAATCCACACAAAACGTCTCAAATACAAGATAAATGTAAAAACCACAGAAAGAGATAGCTGCAAATAACAAAGGTTTATATGAAACAAGCGCTTTCAATGAGCTTCTCAGGTGTATCAGCACTAATGAGACACACCTATATATACACAGTACAAATCACATGATGCAAAACAATCAACTTCCTGCTTAAATTTTTTAAGCAGGAAATTGTTTTGCATCATGTGATTTGTACTGTGTATATATAGGTGTGTCTCATTAGTGCTTGATGTACACCTGAGGAAGCTCATTTTGTGAAAGCTGTTTTGCACTAGTAAAGGCCTTGTTGGATTTTTGCAGCTGTCAGCGTCTCTCTTTTTCTGTGGTTTTTACATATCGCATGTGCTGACATGTTAATATGAATAGTCTGTTTAATGGCTTTTATAATTATTTGATTAGCACACACTTTTACACTTTTATCTGCATGCAATACTTTCAAGTGTACTGTTCATTTGGGGGTGGGGAAGCATAGCTGTATTTGTGTTATTGCACAAAAAAGGATTTATGTTGCCATTGTTACTTTCCTTTTGCTGCATCCAGCCTACTGTCACATGTTAAGGTCAGTCCTGTACAAATCTCACACATTTTACTTTTTATTCTGTCTGTGTAGACTCCTTTCCATGGCTGTATTCCAAAAGTTTTGGAATTCATGAGGAACACCATCACGGAGTCTCAATGGCTGCTTTATAGCTTGTTGAATAGCTCCAATGTGTTGCCTTGGTTGATTAACATGCAATTCAGCTGCTTATGCAGTAATTAGCATGCTGCAGTGTTTACCTTGTTTGCACAGGGGTGCGTGCCACTAAAGTTTCCTCACCTGTGTGCACATCTCGCCGTGACATGCACACAGTGGAAGCCACACTGTAGGCTTTACTGAGTCCCACTGACTATCTTATAGGTGTCTGTTTATTTGTACTTACAAGACTTATTTTCTCTTGTTTAAGGCAATGATATGTTGAAGTGTATGAGTGGAAAATATTGCTCTATAGAACTATGATTTTGTATAATTGGTGGAATGTAACTTGCTGTGAAAGTCCTTAAAGATGTAATACAAATATTTGAAGAAAAAAATGTCTATAAATAGCCAGTTCATTAAGCAAAAATAAATAAAAAAAAAAAAATATATATATATATATATATATATATATATATATATATATATATATATGTGTGTGTGTGTGGCTATATATATATATATATATATATATATATATATATATATATATATATATATATATATATATATAAATCTACTTCATAACATTGAAATCTCATAACTCTGAAATTCATAACATTGAGACCATAACATTGAAAAATCAAAACACTAAAAATCCAAAATAATGAAACTTCAGAATATTGAAACTTAGCTTCATAATATTGAAAACTACATCACACATGTAAATAAGATCCCCTCCACTTATAACAACACCTTACTGACAAACACACTTTCTACTATGTTTTTACAGGTGAGCAAGCTCCCCTGCACCATCCCATGTGGAGGATCTGCCCCCAACCCCCCTGAATTAAATATACCAACTCCAAGATAGCACTACAGTGGAAAAAAGTTAATTTCCTAACCTCAGTGTATGGTGATCGCAATACAGTGTGGTTAGGAAATTAACTTTTTTCCACTGTAGTGTGATCTTGGAGTTGGTATATTTAATTTACGGGTGTAAGGGGGCAGAGCCCCTGATATGGGGGATGCGGGGGGTGGCTTGCCCTCATGCTAAAATGTAGTAGAAAGTGTGTTCGTTAGTTAGGTGTTGTCATAGGTGAAGGGGACGTTATTTACATGTGCATTGTAGTTTTCAATGTTATGAAGCACACTTTCAATGTTCTGAAGTTTCATTGTGTTGGGTTTTCAGTGTTTTGGGATTTCAGTGTTTTGGTCTCAATGTTTTGAATTCAACGTTAAGACCTATATATATATATATATATATATATATATATATATATATATATATATTTATAAGCTTATGGCTCTTGGAATATTTCACAGAGACAGGTTTGAACCTTATCTTGAGCAGCAAATTATGATCACTAAGAATAATGTCACAAAATGTGCAAAATATTATTGTCTTCAAAACTGGCTCAACTTTTAGTGTCACTCAATGGGAGTCCAATATATATCAGCCTGAGGGAAGATGGTAGGTAGTCCTAACTGCTTTACCTGAGATGGATGGCCTGTACAAATCTTTACAAGGCTTTCATAGCATTGTCCACCTACATAATGGCTTTTTAGGCAATGCCAACTTGATATAAGCAAAGAAGAGAGAATATAAAGGTACTACTGCTCAGTGCCACCAGGCTAAATAACAAATTATTTTTCTGAAACCGCTCCTTACCCTGGAGACCACAGACATCTGTGTAGTTACTGAAACATGGCTTAAATCTGCTGAGAGTACCCTGGAGGTCCAAGGGTACAATGCCTTTGACTCGTGTAGACTAAGTACTGCCAGAAAGGTACAAAACGCGGAGGTATCTTAGTTTACATTCAAAAGAAAAAAGTTCCAAGATGAAGGGCAAAGCCAGAAAAACACAGCAACCATGATGCAGTGCAAGACAAATCCTTTAATTCCTTTAGATTTGGTGCTTTTGTCAAGGTATTAGACTTCCTCGGAATAACATCCCTACAGAAACACAACTCTAAATAACACACCCCAACCTTTCATTGGTCATCCATTAAAACATCACTTCCTCAATGCCCCACATATAATAATGAGAATCATTAAAACAGTAAAAACATATGAAAAGTACATAAAATAGTACTGATAAAAATACTTTTTAAATCACATAAAAAACATGAATTTCAACTTAAACACAGAAATGATGGAGATCCTATCATTTAATCCAGGAGCTTGGCATGCATTAATCTTAATCTACCGCCATCGCAGATTCTAAAAAATTCGTCGAGGCCCCACTGTGGTCTCAAATCAACTTGGTCAACTGTAAAGAATTTAAAGGCATGTTTTGAATAAAGGCTAATATACTACCGCAAAGCATTATATACCGTTCTTATGTTTTGATATCATAAACATGTTGGTAGATTCACTAGAGTCCTGAAAGGTACTTTAATAAGAGGTTTTGCCACGTAAGTAAGCACTGTTAGAGGTCACATGGCGCTATAAAGCACTCCTTGGAATAACAAATGTTTTCCAAGAAGGGGTGTAATCAACAAAGTTCTTTATTTTAATCTTGTTGTGTCCAATGTAAATGTGCGTGCGGGCACCTACCATTTGAAACTATCACCTGATCTGTTGTTTTTAATACATCTTTCACCATACCCTTCACCGAGGGTCTCCTTTTGTAAACAACAGTGGCCTATTTTGATTTTCATGGACATCCATGTCCAAATTAAATATTGTCCAAAATTTTGTCACAATCCCTTTAATGTCATAAAATTTAATAGTCCATGAAAGAATAAGAGCTCTACCAAACTCATTCTATCTTCCTTGTACAGCCACCCCACCAGATGTGTGAGACAAAAGAGTACAGAAAGTTCCTACTTCCCTCTTAGTTATTACTTCATCAGCTATATTGTCGATGAAATTTGGAGAGGGTATCCCCCACTAACATGTCAGCCAGCACCCACATTCTCTCTCAAGAAGTCATCAAATTGGGGAGACCATCTAGCTAAGCGTGACATACTGCCCTTTTACCAGTGCTTTCTTTTGGTGTAATGGGTGCCAACTATTGTAGTGCAGCAATGAGTTGGAATAAGTAGGCTTATGAAATAAATGGGAGGTAAAACCCCTCATAGTGTAGTTAGTTTTAATAGTGACATCAAGATAGTTCAGTGTATCATTATCCTTGTTCATAGTGGACCTCAAAAAGTTAGCGGTCTCGTTAATATAAGTGAAAAACCTATTCAGGTCATTTTCATCTCTTTTCCAAAATATGACAATATTGTCCAAATAGTGCTCATAAAGCACTCAGAAGTTCTTAAACTCTGAGTTTATAATGAACAAGTCCTCCCATTGAGCCAACACAATGTTGGCAAATACTGGCGCACAACACGCACCCATTGCCACACCCTGTCTCTGTTTAAACAAATTTCCTTTAAAACTGATATAATTATTCTCCAGAACTAATTCCATACATGCCTGAATGGTCAGAATGGTGCATATCAAAAGTTACATTTACACTTTATTTTTTAAAGTAACCACACAATTTATACAGCAAGCTGTATTTATGCACAGTTTGACTAAGTAAGTTGTTAACACGACAAAGTGAAATTAATTTCCTGGATGTTACTGTTTTACAGGATTTGGATGGTCACTTTAATGTCAAACTGTATAGGAAGGAATGTAAAATTATTTAACAACATGCTAGTAGAGACAGTATGCGCCCCACGGATTTATCTTTAAGAATGTAGCACAAAACCAGTTCTTTAGAGCATCCAGATTAAATGCTACTGACATTAATTTTGATCTACAGCTTAGTAA
>NW_025059982.1:0-4751 GCF_019279795.1 Protopterus annectens
CCTGGCACTGTTCCCAGGGAAGCTAATTTGTGTCCTGGATGTGGGTGTGGTGTTCTGGACTGGTTGTGTTGTGTGTTACAGGTCCTGTGGTCCCAAAGCATGGTATAGAACATAACCTGCCAGTGCGATGTGCATATCTGACCCTGACGTAGGTGGCTGCAAATGCATATATATGCTATCCCCACCTGACAGGTAGTACTACATTTCATACCTCTGTAGAAATAAAGATGTCAGCACCCTATAAATACTCAGGTGCAGACAGATGCCCAGTAATTGGGTAGTGTGCTCTGCTAATGTCTCCCTCAAGTGTCATAATATAGTAAGGTAGGGGGTTGAATCCTGCAAATGCTATGTGTGTGTGGGTAGTTTTGTGTGTTTTAAATGCTGTGGGGAGAAATGTCCTTTGGCAACTGTGAAAACACACTACAGGACGCACATTCCCTTTCTAAACACTGATGATGTCAGCACCCTATAAGTACAGCAGGAGAAGGGCCTCCCAGTAATGCAAATGCTCTGCTAATGCGCCCACTCGTGTCATAACATAGTTAGGTAGTGGTTTAAATCCTGCAAATGTGTGTGTTTGGATGGGGGGGTTATGTGTGTGCAATTTTGTGTGAAAATGCCCCTTTTTGGCAACTGGGAGAACACACACAGATGCACATTCCCTTTCTAAACACAGATGATGTCAGCACCCTATAAGTACAGCAGGAGAAAAAGCCTCCCAGTAATGCAATACCCACTCTGCTAATGCATTTCTCGTGTCATAATATATTAGGTAGGAGTTTGAAACCTGTAAATGGCATGTGTGTGTTAGTGGGGGGGTGTGTGTGGGGCAATTCTGCATGAAAAACATGTTTTTTTGGAAATCAGGGATCACACTACATGATGCACATTACCCTTTCCAAACAGTGATGATGACAGCACCCTATACATACACGGGAGAAGAGACATCCAGTAAGAATGCACCTGCAAACCCCTTTCAAGTGCCATAACATTTTGGTAGGGGTTTGAAACCTGCAATGGGTGTGTGTGTTTGGATGTGGGTTTTTGTGTGTGCATTTGATGAAAAAATGTTAATTTTGGCAATCAGGAGATCACACTCCGGGCACATTCCCCCAAAAATTTGATGTGTCACCCCTAAAAGACAGCCAGAAAGAGGAACTATCTTGTAACCCAATGGGCTAATGTGTCTCTCTCACGTGTCATGACCAGTTAGGTGGGGTGAATCAGAAATGGCAAGTGTGTGTGTGTGTGTGTGTGTGGTGTGTGTGTGTATGCAAGTGTGAAGAACAGATCCTTTGGCAAATACTACAATACACCAGATCCCATATTCCCCTAAACACGGGGGATGTCACCACACTATCAGCACAGGGGCTAGTTGGCTAGAAACCCAAAATGCTCTGCTACTGTGTCTATTACCATTGTCAGAGTACAGATAGGTATGTTTGGTAACCCACAAAACCCCCGTGGTTGTCACACATTATGACCTTTTTGGGTTTTGTACATCAAAGCCCTTGCCTAAACCAGCAATGGCATTGCCCCATGATGTATGTGTGTACACATAAATACCTGTGACCTGCAGTAGTTACCATGTCTGACACCCAGTGGATAAATGGTATTTGCAATGTATACCAATATGACTGTGTCTTACTGTGCAGGGTCCGCGGGCTATACAGTGTGGGTGCATATGGTAAGATACCTGAGGGATACACATCTGGTCTGGGCCATATAGTGTACATGTAGTCGATGTACAGGTGCTGCATGTTCCCACCTGTTGTGGTAGTGGTAACATGTCATTCCACTGCAATTCAGTGACCACATGCTGTGAACCCTTCAACTAGTGTGTTGTAGCTACAGTAATGCTCACGCACAATGTTTGGCTGGATGCAGTCCAGCCATATAAAGACAGTTATTGAGACTGTCATATTGCCAGTGTTGTTATGGATGATAGGTGGTCTTCCTGTGTATGGGAGGGTTGTGTGTGCCAGGCTATGAACCAGATGGCAGTCAGACACACTGTTAGCTGCACATGATTAGGCCCTGATGCTTTGTGCTGTGCCAACAACCTGGAGGTGTGTGTATCTGTGGTGCCTTGGAATACCACCCCCCTGTCCATGTGTGCTACATGTGTAGGGGACGACAGGCATGGTCTGGGACATAACCTGTCAGTGATGGGTAACACCTATGAGCCATGAATCAGGAATCTGGTACTGCACAGACATTGCAGTTCACCGTGCTGAGGACAGTGTCCGCTGCATGCATCTTGTGGTGTACACTGCTGTTGTTGTGTAGCAGCACTGTTAGTGTCCTAACCTGTGTGATACCCATGGAGGTGGCTATGTAAACCGTGCCCTGCAGCATAAGGCAGTATGTGTGTATCAGGGAGCTTTGCCAATATACATCGGGCCATGGGTGTCACGTGCAAGATGACCCTTGCACATCATTGTGGCTTCCTTAGCATGTAAGCACACGTTGACAGCCAGCGGATACCCTATGAATGACATTGGAGACTGAGCATAATGTAGACATACAACACCCTTCCCACATATAGTGGTAGCATACCTGGTGAGGGTATGTTGGCAACCCAGATCAGGCTCATACTGGCCTGTTCCACATGCTGAGAGATCCATTCTATGTTCCCTATCATGTAGTCCAGGGAGGTATGTCTCAGGTCAGCCATACTGGCATGGTCAATGAGTGAGTCATATGTGTCCATGCCCTACTGACCTGTATGCATGTGTTCTGTGGTGGACCATAGTGCCCCTGAGGCATATCACTGTGACCTTCACCAGATACAGCCTGTTGAGTGGGACCCCAGTGCAGCACCCAAGACAGGTACCTGACACGTCTGTAGCAGGTGTGTTGTGTAGCCCTACAGGCTGTGAGTGTGTGGCACATGGGATGTGTGTGCCATGTGTGGCATGTGCTCTGTTCCAACGGAACATATGCCTGTGTGCCAGCTGGGAGGTGTGTGATGCTCAGGCAGGATGCTATTCCGAGTCCCCACGTATGCCCCAGTGTGTTCAGCATGCTGTCAGTGCGTGTCAATGTCTGACTTGTATTGTAGTCACTGTAATATTATTTATTTATTTATTTATCTTACATTTGGTGACCGGGATAGTCCGACTGGATGCATGTCCATTTTTAGGGGGGGCCCCGGGGGAAAGCTCAAGGGTAAGCAGATACAGCATTACATAATACCAGCATTACATATTACAAACAGATTATTTACAGAGATTACATAAGTAAGCAAGATAAACATGTTCCACAGGTTAAAGTTAGTCCTGAGCACGTCAGGAATAAATTAGATTACACAGTAAACTGGTTAACAGATTTTACACATTCGAGTTAGCCAGGCTTGATACATTGACATAGCCAGTTAAGTGACAAATGTTGTTTGAGTCTAGTGCTAAATTGACCTAAGGTGGAAAGTAAGGTAATATCAGCTGGAAGTGGGTTCCAGGATCTACTTACAGAGTTTGCAAAGAGAGAATCACCGGCTGTGTTCTTAATTTTGCTAGTCTGAATTAGTAGTTTGTTAGAGGATCGAAGCGGTCTAGGATTGTTATAGGGGGTGATAATATTTGACGTGCAGGAGTATTGTCCAGATTATAGATGATTTTATAGGCCATAATCAGTGCACCTTGGCCTCTGCACCAATTGTAAGCCAGCATTTGAATTGATGCAGCCAGTTGTGTACTGATTGCAGCCACTGTAATTTCAGGACAGTGCTAAAAGGGTTGTGAGATTGGCGTTGTTTCAGTTTGGGGGGGGGGAAAAAATGCTGGTATCTGTGGACACTGTTCTGTGAGTGAAAAGGGTACTCCCCAGATTCAGGCTGTGTTGTAGATTCACATTTCTTTTTGTCTCCTTTTCCCCTGAGAAGGGATGAGGGACCTACAACTTTAAAAGATATATATTTAATATATATATATATATATATATATATATATATATATATATATATATATATATATAAAACATTTATTATATATATGTCTTTCATACATTTATATATGTACATTAACTGACATTATTACCACAATACCAACTAGATGGCTGTTTCTGTTACCCCTACTTTTTGGGAGTCCCGTGTTTTTACAGAATTTCCCTGACATGTTTGGGTTTCATTATATTCCTTTACATTCATCCCCACATTACATGTTATATTTATTTTAGCACAATGTTCTTGTATGGGCATGGCCTAGTGGTGGTCAATACCAAAACACCAGTCCCGGCGGCATCAGGAAAAATTCAGAACAAACACCAAAAACTGGTGACAGTTTAATGTGGGGAAAAAGGACAAAAAAGTCCCACAAAATAACCTTGTTACTCATACTAGTTTAGTTCTTCAGTGGTATGAAAAAAAAGACATACCACCAGCGTCAGTTTTATAAAGCTACTAACCAATAGGAAAAGAGTCAATGCTTTGGGCTCCAATACAGTGAAATTTAAAAGGGGAATTGGATACCAAAAACATGTGTTATATATACATTTAAACAAAAAAATAATCCCCAAAATATACAAGTGATGGGCAAAAAATAAAAAATATATAACAATATAAATGTGTTTGCCTCCCACAATAATCTGGAATGAAAAGTCTTGAAAAAGAATATTAAAAGGGGAAAAATTTTTTTTGGAAAAAAAAAGATCAAAAAACAAAAAGGTTTGGGGGGTTTTACCTTGTTGTCCAAAAACCATTTTTTCCAAATTTTTTAAAAAGGGCATTTACCATTTTTATTAAAAAAAAA
>NW_025059983.1:0-5369 GCF_019279795.1 Protopterus annectens
AGTATTAGAATGTTACACGTTGTACATTTTCTCAGTGGGTATGATTAATTGTTTTTTGCTGGATGGAACTTGACTGACAGACTAATACAAGTAGCAAGCATTTGTTGATGAAAATGAACCTCAGCATTGGCAATGAATCCTTTAAGTTAGTCAACATCTATGGCTGCATTATTTATAACATCCTGCCTTCTCTGAAAATGATTTGGTCTTGCTCGTTAGTTGGAAAGATTAGATAACAAACTAGCATATCACCATAACGCAAATTAAATTCTGACCTTCCCATAGGGTGCTTTTGTCTAGAGTATGGCTAGGACAGAACCAAAAGAGTGGCGTGGTTGTCGTCAGGGTTGCGGTAGAAGGTAAGCCCTACGATATCCCCAATTCTGCATATAACTAACTTACTTGTACACCATTCCCAACCCATTTCTCCGTTAAGATGCTATATTTTTAACATCAGTGGGCGGCACACAACCTATAGCAGGTTATAGGCCCTATAGGAATGCGATAGAAGACTACACATGAAAGTTACAGGAAATAGATGTCCTCATGTTTGTCCAGTCCTAGAGGTCCTCCTTGCAGTTGTAGTCAATACGTCCTAAAACAACTAGTTGATTGAAACTGGCATGGGCCTGCCTGGGAAATATACCTTATTAAACATCCCCAAGTGCGTGGATCACTTTTTTTTTAACTACAAGCTGTGAGTACCCACCCTGCTACCAATATGTATTTGTACATCAATATATGACATCCCCACTGGGTCCAATAATCAAGGAGCCTAGATCCTCCACCCACTTCCACTGGGGAGGGACGTGCACTTGGAATACAAAGTGGTGCACTCAGTGACACAGATGTAGACCTCTATGCATCAAGCACAATTTCCCTTGAGGAGCACACAGGGGAATTTTTACCTCAGCCTAGAGGGTCTGTTCATGCCTGTCTGTCTCCCTTCCGGTCCCCAGTAAATCTCCCACCCGGTACAGCTGTGGGAGTAGGGTCATCCATGGAAATTAATGCCTGGGTAATTATAAGCCTCCTAGCAGACTGGGCTTGTCAAGTAGCTGACACATGCACTCTTTAGGATTTAATTTTCACAATCACACACACACACACACACACACACACACACACACACAAACGGGAAGGCTGGCTGGGTGCAGTTCTACAGCACTTTAAACTAAAAGGTAGATTCACTGCAACCAATTGATTTTCTGGGAACTTCTTACAAAATTCAATTACTCGGTGTGATATTAATACTAATACAAATTATAGTAGTTTACCCAAGACAACTTCTTGAATTTCTGGGTATTTACACAGTGTCACAAATAAATATAAGAGGTACTCTCAGTTAGATTTCTACCAAGGACCACAATACAAAAGGCTTGTTTTAAATATATTTATAATGAAAATAATAAAAGAACACTTAGAAAATATTAAAGTAAACAGAGCTCTAATCCTAGAACTAATATTGAAGTTATGTTGTGGGCAGGCTCTCATGCCTGAAAAGCTAGAAAACACTCTATAAACTTCAGCTTCATTACATGACTACGACTGTCCAAGAATTTTCCCATTAGTTAGGACAGTTACTTACTACAGCAAGGCAAGATTCTGCGATGAGAGGGTCTTTCTAGTTAGGTTTCCCCAAGGCAATTTTACAATACTCAAGTTTGTAATATAACAAAATATAATTTCAGAGGGATAACAGAATGCTATACTGTTCACTGACTCTGGTTTCACAGTGTTTCGCTGAAGCTGGAACTGGGAATTTAGCAGAGGCTGCGTATGCAGTAAATCTTTGCTCAGTGCCTGGGGCTTCCCTCTTTTACTGGGAGTGAAAGCAAGGGCCTTTTCCAGACCTAGCATCTCAGTCCTGTTCCAGTACTTACTTTTAGCAGGGTGACGTTTAATAGTTAAGCTCATTTACATTTCCCATATATTTTTCTTAACCGGCTAGCTAGTTAGCACTTTGCTGTCCAGTATCCTCTGTTAAAACATATATATTTGCTCAAGTTTACAATGGCCACATGTGCATTTCTTCTTTTCTCATTTTAGGGGTGCTGTTGGTCATTTTACTGCATTTGGCCTGACAAACCTCACCGTGTATTTTCAGCACAGCCCTCTAGCACAAATCCGGACGTTGGAAATGACATGCAGTTCTAATGTTTTGTAAAACCAACATCTCTTGTATAAATTGGCAGTAATCAAAGGAGCATATCATTCTTTACAAAACTTCAGCACGGCTATACTGGCGCATTTACCCATATCATCACATGTCCCTCTTCCAGAAGACTCAAGCGGTTTTCATATGACTCTTGAGAACGCGGCTTGGAGAATAAGCCTGTTGGGAATATAACACCCCATTCTAATAATACTGACATGCCATCTGCATTAGCATTTATTTGACCACACTGGTGTTGTACAGTCATGTCAAAAGCTACTGCAATTTCTCGGCTCCTCCTAAATAACTATTTCATTAGCCATGTTAGGGATTGTGGACTGCAACTACAGTGAATTTCCTTCCATACAGATAGGAAATTTGGTGTTTCTGCAGTGCCACTATACTATAGCTAGACACTGAGCTGCAAAAGCTGCACCAACATTTCACCCCTGGGTTTGGATTTAACATATACTATTCAGTGCTCTTACTCCCTGTAGAGGAAACCGCAGCAAATTACGATTTACATCCATGCTTTGAGCATCCACCTGCACAGCAAATTATTTACTTATAATCTATACTAGCTAACGGGGATTCTTCAAGCTCTTTAGCCTTCACAGGTACCGCTACAGCGCTTTTGGGGCCACACTACCTTATCTGGCCCCTGTTTTCGCTGTCCAGGTCTGATGGGAATATCTATGGTACTATAATTGGGACACACAATTTTTCCATAGTACCCCCACTGTCTCTAAGACTGCCTCTTCTACTTTTTTTGGTAACAGAGGTCAAACCATACCTGAATGTCTTCCTTTGTAGATTCTGGTCTGGTCTTATCGGTACTCACTCTGTGTCTCGGTTGGGAACCTCTGCCATATACACTTATACTTACTGGAGGAAGGCAGCTTTGTCAGGCGTTGCCCTCTGCAGTCTGTCAGCTCACTAGCATGATGCAGGAGTGCTCTTGCTGGAATGGCTGTAGATATATAATATCATCCAGATGCAGCAAGGGGCATAATCTCCTACTTCTGCTGAATATGATCTACCAGCCTCTAGGAAAGTCCTGTGGCATTTTCATCCCAAAGGACATCTTTGTGAACTCATACAAGCCCAAGGTCTGGGGCCTGACTCTCCTAGAGTTGAGAAGTCCAAGGGGCACCTGCAATGCTTAGTAGGATCAATAGTGGTCAGAATTAAGCCCTTAGCTGCTCTAGGGCTTTATCTGTTCTAGGCATGAGTAAACATCTGACTCTGTGTGACTATTTAGTTTCCTGTGGTCACGTGGGACCTGGTGCTGCCATCCTTCTTTGGTACCCAGCACCACTGGGAGGCTCAAGGACTGCTGGACTCCTGGATTACCCCTGGTTTAGCAGCTTATCTCCCTGTATCTCCTCCTTCAGGGTCTGCCTGACTCTCTCAGACACCCTGTAGGGGCCTGCTTAATAGACCTTTTTGAGTCCTATATCCCATGGTACTGCACCAGGTGGGTGGGCCCTGGCTAAAGTGAACATGTCCCCAAACACCTGTATAGCATAGCAGATTTCACCCAGACCTGGGTAGTGGATAGCACTGGACATGAAAGCTACTTCCTGGGGTGTCAGTCCAAGCCTCCTGGGAGGTCAGTCACTGGTCCCGTTAGGACTCTTCCTGCTTACTTGCTGCAGATTCTCAGCTGGGGCCTCCCTTTTCGCGTTAGGAGCTTCATCCCGTAACCTTAGATTTTAATTTGCTCCTGCCTAACGGTTTGCACATGTAGTTAAACATCACTGATCTTAGGTCCTGTGTGGTTGATGAGATATTTGGATTAATCAGATAACTAAACACTGATCACTAATAATCCAACGGTGGAACAAACATGAACGGCGGTTTCACTCAAAGGGAAACAAGTCAATTTTGTCGGTGGGTTTGCCCTTTCTTCAAGTAATGAAGCAATCTCAGAGTTGGTATGTTGGATTTAGGAGGTGGGGATAAAGCCCCACTTGTTGTCGTTTATTTTTTTCCCATTGGGCAATGGCACTGTTTCCCTGAGTGGAAACTGCTGTTTGATATTTTGTGTGTGCAATTATTAGTGATTGATGTTTAGTTATTCACTTTACTAAATGTTTGAGCATCTGATATAGATGCAATCTTTATACTACTTTGGGGGCCTCCCAAACGCGACTTATTGTAATCTGACAGGGAATGAGCACATATAACCTGCATATTCCCACAGCATAATCTCTGACGGTATTCCTTCCTGTCATACCAGACTTTTTCTGCTGTTGGGCTCCTGCCAGGTTCTCCTGGGCCAAACCCATGAGTTTCCTAAGCCTTGTCCTGCATGTTAGGACTTATGCCACAACAGACACTTTGTGGGATTCACACTCACCCTCCCACTCATCATGAATCAGCTCTAGAGGTCCCCTCACCCTATGTCCATACAGCAACTCAAAGGGTGGAAAACCTGTAGATTCCTGGGGTACCTCTCTGAAAGAAAACAGCAGATGGGACAAATATTTGTCCCACTCTCTCTCTCTCTCTCTCTCTCTCTCCTCCAAACTGGGCCGATACCTGCCGCGCGGCTGAGTGTAAGGGTTTAACCTCTCCACAAGGCCATTAGTCTGAAGGTGGTAGGCGGTTGTCTTTAGGTGCTTTACCCCCCCAGTGGTCCATGAACAGAAGTAACAGATATATATGACATGAGATTGGCACCTCTGTTAGTCAGTATTTCTTTTGGGGAACCTGCCCTGCTGAAAATCTCTGAGTAGGGCATTTTACACGCTTCTCTGCCTCAATGGGATGAGACCTCCCTCAGGGTATCTAGAAGCATAGTGACTACCACTAGGATATACTTCCTCCCCATGGAACTTGGGGTACTCAGAGGCCCCACAATATCCATAGCTACCCTCTGAAATGACTCCTCAATCACAGGCAAAGCCATCAAAGGAGCGTTGACCTTGTCTCCTGCCTTGCCTACATATTGGCACTGCTCATAGGTCCTGCAGTGCCCTGTTACATGACTGGCAATCTCAAGCCAATAAAACTTCTGCATAATATGTCTCTTGGTACACTTTATGCCCATATACCCACAAAGGAATGCTCATAGTCATGGCTAGAGTGACGGATGGTGGGCCTGGACGCTACCATCTGCTGTATTGCCTCATCTTCTAGCCCTCCCTCAGGGGTCCACCCTCTATACAATACCCTTTGTTCCAGTTACTTCCAGAATCCCCTTTTCCAT
>NW_025059984.1:0-5093 GCF_019279795.1 Protopterus annectens
GGGGAAAAAAAAGATGGCCGTTGGGGGAAAAATGCGGGGGCACAATGCTGGCAGAGGATGACTTTCCCCAACCCAGTCATGTGGCGGTAAAACCCCCGGATACAGGAAGGTGATGGGGAGAATAGGAAATGGGAAGCAGTGTAATTGGAGTCGTAATGAGCAATAACACCAATCAACCCACGAAGGGCAATCGGCTGACAACTCTGCATGCAGAATCCCAAAAACGGGAAAGGGAGGCATATGAATGCAAAGAAAGTAGGGATGTGCAGAATTGCAAAGAGCGAAGAACCGATACAGCACAGCCAAGTAGAGGGGTAGCATAATGGCGGCAGACAAAATGCATGAGATGCCATGTGCCTGCAGGATGCACACCAGGAAATAGTAGGTGCAACGTGCAGAAACAGTAAAGTAAGGTGTAAAGCTAAACCAATGCAGGCAAGTGTAATGTAACACCAAAGGCAACAGCGTTGCAGTGCCAGGTAAAACGGAAGATAACCCACAGATACGGCAGAACACCAATGACATCACCGGGTGTACAGCACAACACTATAAAGTGTGAATGCACACAACACACAGCGTTTTCCCCAAAACCCCACCTTACGGTGTCAACACAGGGGGAACTTTTAAAATGTATATCCTGGGCGCTCCCCCGGCGGTGAGGCCTCGGCATGTGTTAGAGACGGGCGGAGTTGCGGGGGGGGTGCCGACAACTACCGGGGGCCTCAGAGGAGAAGGAGAGTGTTCAGACCAAGGGTGACCTACCAGGGGCTGCAAGACCTGGAAATAGTAGAGCGTTACAGGGTGGACAGGGACACGTTACAGCAAATAGTGGAGCTGTGCCCCAGCCTGAGAACAAGAGACAACAGAGGGCCCAGCCCAGTGGACACAAAGGTATGTGTAAGCTTGCGAATACTGGCAACAGGTACCTTTCAAAGGCCAACCGGGGATATAATGGGCATCTCACAGGCATCAGCATCCAGGGTACTACACCAGTTTCTGGATGCCATGTTCGACATGCCCATGAGTATATACTTCCCCAGATCTCAGGAGGAGTTGGCTAGCAATATCGCCACTTCCACCTGTGGCACAATACCGGAGGTACTGGGTGCGATAGACTTGCCCTAGAAATCAAGTCACCACCGGGGGCAGGGGACCACAAAAAAAAATTCCCCTCCATCAATTGCCAGGTCGTGTGCAATCGCGGGGGATTATCATGGATGTGTGTGCTGGCAGCCCTGGAAGCTAAAGACTCCCATATCTGGCATGCCTCACAGCTGTATCAGGTATTAGCCAGGGGACATCACACAAGGTCACCTTGTGGGGGATGCTGGCTATGCACTGGAGCCGTGGATGATGACACCCATCAGAAATGCACACACAAACATGCAAAAAACGCCATAATGGGGCCCGCACAAACCAGAATAATCATAGGCGTGTGTTTGGGATGTTGAAATCAGGGTTTCCCGGGGCTTGGATACACCCGGTGGAGCCTTGCAGTACTCTCCAGGCACATGTGCCGACATATTCATAGTATGTGCTATGCTACATAATATGATCCTGCGGAAACAGTTGCTGCAGGGACATAATGGTGTAGGGCCACCAAGCCGCCACAACTGCCAAGGCAAGCACAGGCACAGGGTTCAGCACCATGAACACACTGTGCCAGCCCCAGTGGGCAGGCGGGCGTCCCAATATGCCTATGCCTTGGCAAAGGGGGACGTATAGCACATACTCTGACAGCGTAGGCCCCATGGACTGACACCCCCCTACCTGCACACACAGTGAAATGGATGGCACACAAACAGGGCGCCCGTAATGTGTACCGTATGCGGTCCCATGTGTGACTCCAACATAGGTAGCCCCCAAAACCTGCACACCCAACAGCCACCCATGGACGAACACCTCAACCCCGGGGGTCCGACAGCAGGCGGCATATGCCCTTGCGCAAGGTGTCTACATATGTACATATGTGCATACACAGATATGGAGATAGATATCATTAAAACATAGAAATATATGTACACATACACAGATATAAAGTACAACAGGGTTTAAAAAGGGAATCACAGGGATGCAAGGTTACAGAGGAAAAAGGCGAAATCTACATAGTAAACATATGAGCGACAACCCGACTATCCGGGAGGGTGGACAGAGCAGGAACGCCACCCATGGAAAGGTCAACCCACCTAAATGCATATTGCAGTCGGGATGATCGCCAGGCCACGATACAGTAACAGGACATGTGCGGGTAATATTCTTAGGATATGAGGCGGAGGTAGACACGCGCCCGGTGATCGTCAAGTAGGTACTGTGTGCAACCGTCCCTGCAGCGGCAGTATGTGTATGTGTGAGGTGAGGGTGTCGTGTGTTCCGCTGTCAGTGTAATGTGTGTGCCACTGTAAAATGTGTATGTAGGTGACATGTGACAGGCGGAGTGGAATAACATGTGTAGGCATACAGTATAGGAACCACAGGCATATGTACAGCAGTACCCACAAAGTAGTACTGAGAGCTCCTCCATGGCTAGGCGCGTGGCGACGTAAAACGATGCAAAGCAAAAATGTCCCAGAATGTACCACAGGAGTATAGCCAACATGAGATGCAAAGGACGCATGTACAAACCATGACCGTATGTATGGCGCCGATATGTTAATTTCAACACGATACGTCGGCAACGTTACACAGCAATAGTCATGTACCGCGGAAATACGCATGTGCTACCCCGGCACCGATCGTGGACACGTATCGTCCCGTAAACACCGCTGTGTGTTCTACGAGTGTTAAACAAGCAATCGCCACCCGAATAGGTGGCAACCGGTAGCATACAGGCCGTCCCAAGTACAGGACCACAATGACCGTAAATATCCGTGACAAAATGCCAAGGGATAGTCGGCACGTACGAACAGCCGCAGATATACTACCGATGTGACGGAGGAATACATGCAGGAAGCACACATGCAGGCGGTACCGACACCAGACGACATCAACAAAACCTACACTCCTAGAACAACAGACAGGTAACTTGCAGCTCCCCAGGCAGGGATGGAGCACACACACAAGCATACCGTGTATGTATAAATGCAAGGCCCACAACCCGTACCCGTCACCCACAGCCGCCGATATACCCCATCGCACATATCAAAGGGATACAAGCCGAAATAGCAGCAAAAACATACAGGCAGTCAATGACAGCGGCATACCCGCAACATCTCGTGTGGGAAACACTATCAGCAGCGGATGCATACCTGCATCCGTTGTGTACAGGAATACAAGAGCTATGTTACACATCCGAATGCAAAACGCCATCGACAGACGCTGCCAGGACATGGACACCCACATGTCGAACATAATACCATACCCAACACACACAATCCACGGCTAACACCACAGCGAAATGTACCTGATGCCACACATAGCGGCTGCAGTCACACATAACATAACACAATACATACCATCCCCATGAAGGTAGTGCAAATAACCAACGCCCAGATGAGGAATGAACCATGCCCTAGTTCCGACGCGTACCGTACGAATGGAGGAGATGCACAGGTGATATGCGCATAAGTACACACCGAGGAACATCTATTGGTGTGATGAACCCACATGCCACAGGTGACGACGGATATAAGGAAGACTCCCAGGATATTCAAACTGTATGTTCATACCGAACAAATACTTTATTCTCACTTGAGCCATTTTGTTGTAACTAGCGAGACTCTAACGGAATAGGGAAACCAACACAGGAAAGGTATGTAGAACCCACGAGATGTACTGGTGTGTAAGCATGATATGTATGGAATCTGCACTGTATGTGAGCGGTGTTTGTAAGTAAAGATACCTGTCCATAAAGCAGAGAGTGGTGAAAGGTGGTTATGTAGTGCAAACCCCGCTGAGCATACCAACGACTGTGGACACCTGTGCACAGCAGTGGGACATCATGTACACACCCGGGAAAACCCCAAGGGTGCCATAGGGATTTAAAACACAGAACAATGCCACCCACACCGATGCGGGCAGTGGATTGCCAACAATGAAGTGCCACAGCAGGGGATAGGACATGTATGTATAGTGTCACAGCACACATGTGTATGGGCATATACCGTCGATGTCATAGTAATGTCACGGCGTGCGTATGCCTCGCAGTAGGGGTGACTATGTCAAGTATGTGTAATGTAAAGCTGTCATGATGGATATGTTCAGACATCATACACAGTATCACAGGCATAGCATGCATGATGGAGGTATGGCCTAGTGTTATGTACATTAACAGGATATGTATGGCCTGCACATATGGGACAGAGTAGTAGCAGAATAGCCACCCAAAATGGAAGGAACAGCAAGTAACCATGTCCAAAACGATCTGTAGCAGGTGCAATGTGTGCAACAATGACGTCTGGCAGGTCCATGTGTAAACACATGTGCAATGTACACAGTAGTGTCACCCCCCCCCATGGTAGTGTCCACTGAACAGCAGAGGTGGATGTCAACTGCATGTCTACACAGTACTGCCACTGTGGTGGTACCATGTGTATGTGTCACCCTATCAGCAAGGGAGCTATCACATGACCAGTGCCACAGTGTGTCCCTGTGGGATGTGCACAGGACCTATGTTCCACAGCATGGTGTGTGTCTAGTCTGCGGAGGTAACACAGAAGCCCAGGCTAAGCAATGTGGCATGTGTGCACATATGCAGGAGTGCTTCATTCACCCCGCCCACTGCAAACACCATGTAGGAGTACTACATGCATCATAATGAGGACATGGCCCATGGCAGAGTAGATGACACCCTGTGAAGTGGTATGCAGATGAGTACAGATGTGTTCCCCGTCTGTCTGCATATGTAAACTGTCTGAGCCTGGTATACATCGGCATGACAACCGTGACATGAAAGTTGTAGCCTTGTAAGGACACCACATGTGTTATTGTAACCTGCCCGTGTGTAGATGTGTGTATGGCACAAATACAAAGGCTACCCAAAGTCCAGCACACACATAGTCCAGATATGTGTGGCCCTGCAGATGTGTACCCGCCACAGTGGAATATGGCAACCACAGCACCATGTGGGGCATGTGTGTGTACAGCAACCATGTACA
>NW_025059985.1:0-5927 GCF_019279795.1 Protopterus annectens
GGGCCAACCTGGTGCACTGCGCAGGAAGAACCAAACCGGACCAAGACTTTGGAACTCTGGCCGACTCTACGGCCAGGATAACCTGTGATGACTGCAGCAGTGTAACACGATGAACATCTAAATAGCTTTTATTTATTAAGAAATGGGCTGAAGCATTATCTGGTTCTGTGGCTCAGAAGGTTAAAGGATTGTCTGCAGTGCAAAAACTCAAGCTCAAGTACTGGTTGGGAACCTAGAAGAGTAAGGTGGAGTGACAAAGAAATGCTCTGCTTAGGCTGGCACACTTTTTTTTCTATAAGACAAGAAGAGAAAAGTACAGTTGTGTACACTTACCATAAATGTAGATATTCACTGTTGCAGTCATTACATTTGGGTTATCTGCTTGCAGGTACCCCTCAGTCGGCCTGATTAACAAAGTCTTGGGTCCAGCGTTGCTGTCCTTCTTCCTGCGTCAAGTCATTAGGGGTATAAAACATGCAGCCGACACCATTACATCAGTTTTTCTTGCCCTAGATGTCAGGTTCCCCCCTAATGGGGAGCAGTTAAATATAAAAGTACAATGATATACCTCCAACAAAAAAGCAAATAAACCAAAAAGGCTTTTAAGCATAGTAAAGGAAAGTAGAGGTATAGCCAAAGGAAGTTGGGGTGCTGGAGGAAGGGTAACCACGACTGCAATAGTGAATACACTCAAACATCTACATTTATGGTAAGTGTACACAACTGTACTATGTTCTTCGTGCTTCACTGCTGCAGTCATTACATTTGGGTAGATTCCCAAAGCTATGGCTGGGAGGAGGAATTTAGATAGCATTAGGACTAGCTATAAGGCCCTGCAAGACTGCAGTGGCAAAGCCAGCTCTGGATTTTGAGAAAATTGGCAAATGATAATGCTTGGTGAAAGTATGTGCACAACACCAGGTAGCAGCTTCTAGGATGTCCCTGGTAGGGACGCCTCTGAGAAAGGCTGTAGAGGTAGATGCAACCCTGGTGGAGTGAGTTCTGATCCCCTCTGGGATAGGTTTTACATGGTGCTTATAGCAGAAATGAATGCAATGGCCCATCCATTTAGAAATGGTTTGTTTTGAAATAGCCTTCCCCTCTGCCCCTGCAGCAAATGCTACCAGCAGTTGTTCAGATTTCCTTTGAGGCTTAGTCCTGTCCAAGTATAATCTGAGTTGTCTGTGCACATCTAAGGAATGCAGTATCTGTTCCCCTTTGTTCTATGGATTGGGAAAGAAGGTTGGTAGATGAATGGACTGATTAAGAGCCACACTGGATACCACCTTGGGCATGAAGGATGGATTGGTTCTGAAGGACACCCTGTCCGCATGAAAGATGATGAAAGACTCCACTGACATAAGGGCCTATAATTCAGATACCCTTCTAGCTGAAGTGATTGCTAAAAGGAAAGCTGTTTTCCAAGAAAGAAATTTTAAGTCTGTAGTAGCAGCTGGCTTGAAAGGAGGTAGAGTGAGTTTCTCCAAAACAATGTTAAGGTCCCAGGCTGGGGTTGGAGCTCTCCTGGGTGGTCTCAGATTTTTGGCCCCTCTGAGGAACTGCTTCAGCAGTGGATGAAGAAGAGGGGTTCTGTGTTATAATGAGCTGAATGGCGGGCTGATTTTAATGGAGGAAAAGACAGGCCCTTGTGAAGCATCTCAGTTAAGTATTGCAAAATCTGAGGAAAATGGCTGCTGTGCTCATCCCTTGAGACTGGTTCCAGCACAGAATCTTTTCCATTTTCCAGCATAGGATGTTCTAGTCTAGGCCTCCTTGCCTCTAAAATGATATCCATCACAGGTGTACTGAGGGATGGTAAAGGAGATTATGTAATTAGTCAGGCTGCAAGGTTCAGTTTGAAGCTGAGGGTGCAGAATCTGGTTCTCCTGCTGAGTAAATAGGCAAGGAGTCTGAGGCAGATGCCATGGGGATAACCATGACACACTGCACAGGAGGTACCAGTGTTGGCGTGCCAGTCTGGAGCAATCAAAATCATCCTTCGTTTGTCCTGTTTGATTTTTTGTAGTACTTTGGGAGCAGAGGCAGAGGGGAAGGCATAGACTGATAGGTTTTCCAGCTGAAGGACAGAGCATCCACTTCCCAGGCTTGTTTGTGGGGAGTCCTTGTGCAAAATTTGTTCAATTGGTAGTCTTGGGGGGAGGCAAACAGGTCTATATCTGGGCTCCCTCATTCGCTTGTCAACATGTTGAAAATCCTTGGTTCCAGTTTCCACTGGGTCCATGAGTTTTCTGTTTAGTCCATCCGCCAGTGTATTTAACCCCCGGGGAAATTTAGCTTGTAGGTGCACTTGGTAGCTCAAGGCTGTGTTCCACAATGCCATGGCTAGTCTGCAGAGGGGGTAAGAATGAGTACCCCCCTCCCCTGATTGTTTATGTACCACAAAACCGTGGTGTTGTCCATTTTTACCATTAGTTGTCCCGGAAGAATGTAGTCCTTGAAGGCTGTCAGAGCATTTTGTACAGCTAACATTTCTTTTTGCTTGATATGCAGGTACATTTGACTTGTGTTTCATTTGCCCTGAATGCACTTTGCTGCCAGATGAGCCCCCCCATGCATAGTCTGATGCATCTGTTAGGGTTTGGGTCGTGTGAAAGGTAGCCCCTTGTTTCGGTGGCAGGCCTCTGCCCACCAAGGAACTCTAGGCGTAGCAAAGGGATGATAGGAATCATTGCTTCTAGATCCTGAGAATGTTGACACCATAGGCTTTTAGATACCACTGTAGTTTCCTCATTGCAGTCTTGCATATGGAATTAGAAGAATGCAGGAGGCCATGAACCCCAAGGCTTGCAGTATTTGTCTTGCAGATAGCAGGGTTTTGTGGCCACTTGTTTAAGTAGGTTGTCAAATGAATTTGTTTCTCTGGCGGGGTAGGCCATCTGGGAAGTTGTATTCAAGCTTGCTCCCAGGAATATAATTTGTTGACAGGGTACCAGGTGTGATTCTTTTTTTATGGTGTACCCCAGACAAGTTAAAACCCCTTTTGTACAAAGGCCAGATGATTAAAAGTATGTCCTGGCTTTCTGCCTGAATTAGACAATTGTCCAGGTATGGGTATATTTGAATATTTCTTTGCCTGCAAAAGGCAATAACTGGAAGGCACTTTGTGAATACCCGGGGGTAGATAAGCCAAAGGGAGTGCAGAGAACTGATAGTGCGTGCCTGCTTTGAAATAGGTATCTTCTGCAAGATTCCCTGATTGGGATGTGCAGGTATGTTTCCCTTTAAATCTAGTGTGCATCTTTGCCTAGCATAGGAAGTAATTGAAGAGTCAGCATCTTGAATTTTGGAATCAAAAAAGGTGTTTAGAGTAGACAGGTCCAGGATAGGATGCCATGAGCCTTTTCTGGGTACCAGAAAAGTCTTGAGTAAAAACCCTTTTTTCCCCCTTTTTGGAAAGCTGAATAGCCCCATGCTTAAGAGAAAGTACTTGTTTTGCCTCTGCCCACTGTTTTGGGGGGTGATCACCCCCTTGGGTGTTGGCAACATTTTGAAGTGAAATCTGTATCCCTGGGACTATTTTAAAACCCATTTGTCCGGGGTTTGAGTTCCCAGTTTTTTGAAAAAATCCCCCCAAAAGGGGGAGTCAGTTTATAAGTGTTTGGGAAAAAAAGGAAGTCATTGAGACAGTTTACCATGGGGGTCTTTTACTCCCAGATTTGGAAACCCCCCTGCTTAGCCCTGTCTCCCTGGGACTGAAACCGGGGGTTTTGCTGTGTCGGTTTGGATTGAAAAACCTGGAGGGAAAGGACCAATTCTTAGAGGGCCAGTGCCTACTAAATCTAGGAGGCTGAACTTGTAGAAATCTTTAACAGTTTGCATAGATTTAGCTTTATCTTCCATTTTTTAAAGAACTTCTCAGCCTTGTTCCCAAAAAGGCAGTCCTGTTTTAAAGGAGCATCCAACAATTTAGCTTTAACATGATCAGGCAAAAGCTCCTTAAGCCAAGCATGCCTCGGGCACAGACCCAGTAACAGCCCCTGCAAGAGGCCTCTAATGAATCAAAACTACATTGCAAAATATGTTTTCCAACTTGTTCAGCAGAATGCATTAAATCCTGTAATTCTTTATTTTCCCCACAGTCAGGAATCAGCATCATTTTCTGTTTAAGCAATCCAGTAACATGTTGCTGATACTTTAACATGTGAAACTGGCAGTTTAAACCCTAATGGCCAAGGTTGTAGAAGTGTAAACCTTCTTACTCCATCTATCTAGCGCCTTGGAGTCTCTATGAGAAGGGGTAGGATTTTTGGGAAAAACCTTAATGCCCTTGGGCCCTGTGAAATAGTTTTTGGGGTCCCAAAAGGGTTTTTAAAAGGAACTTGTGTGACTCAGGGGCCCTGTAGTATCTGTCTGGTTTTTTGGGAGCAGGAGGCAAGGAATCAGGGGCCAAACTAGATTCAAAAAGCATCATCAACAATGTCTAGTACAGGGGGAACAGCTAAAGCCTATGCTGAGGTAGGAGTAAGAAATCCTAAGCCTCTTTTTTTAATCAGAAAATCCTGGCTTTCCCAGTGGAAATGCTCCCCTTTGAGAAAGTAAGGTTTCCCCAAAAAAAAAACCAGGAAGCAGAGGTGGGGTTTGCATCAGAATCTCATGGAGATAAAGGGGAAATCAGATCATCAGAAGAATCAAAAAAAGAATCCTGGGCAGAAGATTCAAAAAAACTTCAGTCCTAGGCCTCTTAGAAAGGGGGGTTTGGGTACCCATTAAAGTTATTAGATCTTCAGCATTCTTTTCATTTGTTTTTTTGGGATAGAGGCCTGAGCATGTGGCCTGGATGTCATTTTTTAGGCATTAGATTTGGGCCCAAAAAAGAAGGATGGGTTTTAAAATGCAAATCCCGGCCCGAATACACCCTCAGAAGCCGGGGCCTGGCCGAAGGTAGAGACATCCGGTTCCATAGTTGAAGCATCTCATGGCATAGGACTCTGAATGGGCTCAGTAGAGGCCTGTCAGAAGTAGGGGGATCAGGGGGTGCAAGTGCCTCACTGAGTACCGGGTGGGGCTGGCTTGGAGAATGTGATTTTGACCTGGGGCCCGTCTCTGTCTTTCTCTTTGCTTTTTTTGGGAAACCTGGTAGTGGATGGCTAACAAAATTTTTGGATAATAAAAAGAAAAATATTTAGAGGGAAAAAAAATTTTTTAGGCCATTAAATAAAGCACAAAACCAACAGCAAGGTATGTTTTGGTGGGCTTTGGCAAGGAATACATTAGAATGAAAATCTTTATGAGGTACTTTCCACAAAATCAATTATTAACTTTTACATGGTGAGAAGAAAAAATTTCCCCAAAGGGGTTTTGCTTTAGTTGAAGACTTTGGTTCTGAAATTAAAAAAGAAAATTTCAGGATTAAACCGGCCCCAAAAACAGTTTTGTAAATGTAGATGTTAGGGTAATACAGCTGCAGTAATTACAGATGGGTTCTCTGCCGTCAGGGTCCCCGTAATTCCGTCTGGTCGGCCAGTTGTTGTCGCCCTTTCCCGGCGCAGTGGAAGGGGATATAAGACAACGCCATTTTTTTCAGTCTTTCTTGAGATGTCAGGTGCCCCAGAAGGAAGGCAATCCAAATTATATATATATATAATCATGCAACAATATAATCAAAAAACAGTGTTTCAAGCAAATACACCCTAGAAGGATAACCCAATCAGGTTGTATGGGGGGTGTTAGCCATAAACCTTTACCAAGAGGGGGAAAGGGGGTAAAACCCGTACTGCAGCTGTTTGGGCCAACATCTACATTTATGGTAGGTACAAAACTGTACTATGTTCATCTGCATCAGCTGCAGTAATGATGGGTAGAATCCCAAAGCTGCAAGGGTGGTAGGCACTAGGTGCAACTGGGGGGGCCAGAATGCCCTGCAACACAGCAGTGGCAAAGCCTGCTCTAGTTTTGGAGTATAAGGC
>NW_025059986.1:0-5800 GCF_019279795.1 Protopterus annectens
GAAAAGTTTAAATAAGCTCTCTTTTTGCTGCTGTAGAACTCTGCAGGGCACCAGGCAGGAGCTTATGGGTTTAATAGCAGGTAAATGAAAGAGATAGAAATTAGCCCAAAACGGCCAATAAACTACTAATTTCTGGACTGAAACCGCTACTCCAGGGACAGAGAGGCTGCTCAAAGCTCCCTCTCTCACAGTGAACAGTGAAACTTCCTTCTAAAAAACTAGTTGTAAACCAATGAAACCAAAAATGCACAACGAGGAACCTTGTTTGCAGTCAAAAACGCCACCGAGTCACAAAGCTTAACGCTTTTATTTAGAACAAACCAGAGCGTTTTCACCACAGACAACCGTAGCTTCTTCCAGAGAAACAGTTTAGACCAAAAATCAGTACTAATCATTTAATTAATCTGGCATTTAATTGAGGATTGGCAGCTGATGTGTTTTTGGTAACATTCGAATCACACACTGCCAAAGTAGTCACAACTTGTCTTTTGAACATTTAGGGTTTGGGCCTAATCAACAGTTAGGTTTTTTGCATATGTCCGGGTTGACCCTTTCCAGAAGATATAACTGCATTTTGCCCAGAACCATTTAGGTTGTATGCACGTCGTGAAAGGTAGTTAGCTCCTGTTGGGGCTCTGCATGGCTATTATACAAATAGAATAATTCAAATTTGCTTCAGTTTTGTTTGCACACAGCTGTACACACTTTATAACATTGTAAACTTTTCTAGTGTTTCCCTGATTGAACACACATCCCATAGATTTATTTATACATCTTGTATGGTATTGCTGTAACAGAATCAGATATTGTTCATTGGTCATCCACTAACAGTTAAGTTGCTGAGTTTGCATTCACATCAGTGAACTTATTTTTGCTGTTTTTGGTCATTTTAAATGATTTTAAACTTTAATGTTTTTAACATTAAATATTTTGTATGTGCTTTAACTACAACCTGCTCGGTAACAGGAACAGGAATATGTCATTTCCTGATTTAGTGTACTAAATGGAGTGTTTTGGTTCAAACTGTTTCTGAAGAAGCTACAGTTGTCTGTGGCGAAACGCCTTGGTTTGGTGTTCCCAACAAAAGCTGCTAGTTTTGTGACTCGGTGCTTTGACTGCAAACCAAGGCTCCTCACAGTATTTTAGTGAAACTTCCCTTCCCTATCCAAGTAAAAGAATTGTGGCTAAACCACAGAAACTGGTAACACAGCCCCTGATTTCCAGCGCACTAACACTGAAAAACTGGACCATTTAGAAGGGTAAACAATGCATATGTTTTGTTTTTTTTTTTGTTTTTTTTTTCAGAAAATAAAAGCAGTTACAAAATCGAAGCAAAAATTTAAGAGTGCATAGGAAATGAAAACTATCACACTTGAGTGTGTAGCCTACAACAAGTGTAAACAGGTAATGAGCTGAAAAATGAGGCTTTTGTTGGAAGTGCGAGACAGTAAAATAAAGTACAATATGAAGCTGAAACAGCTTTTCAATCCACAGAAACTTTAGAAAATCTGTGTTTCAAGCTGAGTTAAGCTAAAAGCAAGAAAGAAAATCTCAGAAAAATGATATTTAATCACTACAAAGTCTCTCTCTTTTGGCTGTCTACTGCTGTAGAACTCGTGCAGAGATTAAGGGCAGGAGACATGAGCTGTATACTAGCTTTACAAAACCTTGCAAATGTGGGTTTTATAGCAGGGAAATGAAAGCGATAGAAATTAGCCCAAATTGCCAAAAAACTACTAATTTCTGGGCTGAAACCACTCCTCCAGGAACAGATAGGCTGCTCAAAGCGCCATCTCTCACAGTGAACAGAGAAACTTCCTTCTATCCAAGTAAGGTATGGGCAAACACAGAAACTTGTAACACAGCCCTGAATTCGGCACTAACATGAAAACTAGGCTGTACTAGCTTAGAAGGGAGGGAAAACAAGTATATATATTTTTTTCAGAAAATAAAGCTGTTACAATCAAAGAAAAAAATGAAATGCATAGAAATGCCTATCACACTTGAGTGTGAAGCCTACAACAGTTAAACAGGTAATTTAAACTCAAAAATGACTTTGTTGAAGTGCAGACAGTAAAATATGTACAGTATGTAGCTGAAACAAGCTTTTTAAATCACAGAAACTCTAGAAAATCTGTGTTTAGGTAGAATTAGTCAAAGGCAAAGCAAGAAAAATGCAGAAAAATGATACTTAATCACTCCAAAGTCTCTCTTTTGTCTTTCTGCTGCTGTAGAACTCTGCAGGGCACCAGGCAGGGAAATGAAAGAGATAGAAATTAGCCCAAAATTGCCAATAAACTACTAATTTCTGGTCTGAAACCACTCCTCCAGGGACAGAGAGGCTGCTCAAAGCTTCCTCTCTCACACTGAACACAGAAACACCCTTCTATCCAAGTATGTTATGGGCAAACACAGAAACTTGTAACACAGACCTGAATTCAACACTAACCTGAAAACTGGATTATACTAGCTTATTAGAAGTGGGAAAACAAGCATTTTTTTTTTTTTTTTCAGATAATAAAGCAGATACAATCAAAAAACACTTTGAATGCATAGAAATGGCTATCGCTATCTTTGCCCTAGGGCACGAAGAGCAGGCCTATTGTGGTTGTGTGGCTTTCACCACCCCTTAGGTTGAAGAATACTATACCCATTAGTTTGCCGTGCCTCTGTCCAGCAGTGATACACTTGAGTGTGTAGCCTATAACAGTTAAACATGTAATTTAAACACAAAAATGACTTTGTTGAAGTGCAGGCAGTAAAATAAGTACAATATGTAGCTGAAACAAGCATTTTAAATCACAGAAACTCTAGAAAATCTGTGTTTTAGGTGTAATTTGTTAAAGGCAGCAAGAAAAAAACAGAAAAATGATACTTAATCCCTCCAAAGTCTCTTTTTTGTCTCTCTGCTGCTGTAGAACTCTGCAGGGCACCAGGCAGGAGCTTGCTGAGCTGTATACTAGCACAAAAACCTTGCAAATGTGGGTTTTATAGCAGGGAAATGAAAGAGATAGAAATTAGCCCAAAAATGGCCAATACACTACTAATTTCTGGGCTAAAACCACTACTCCAGGGACAGGGAGGCTGCTCAAAGCTCCCTCTCTCACAGTGAGCAGAGAAACGTCCTTCTATCCAAGTAAGGTATGGGCAAACACAGAAACTTGTAACACAGCCCTGAACTCAGCACTAACCTGAAAACTGGACTATACTAGCTTAGAAAGGTGGGAAAACAAGTATTTTTTTTTCAGAAAATAAAGCAGATACAATCAAAAACACTTTGAATGCATAGAAATGGCTATCACACTTGAGTGTGTAGCCTACAACAGTTAAACAGGTAATTTAAACAAAAAAATAACTTTGTTAAAGTGCAGGCAGTGAAATAGCTACAATATGTAGCTGAAACGAGCTTTTTAAATTACAGAAACTATAGAAAATCTGCGTTTTAGGCAGAATTAGCTAAAGGCAGAAAGAAAAATGCAGAAAAATGATACTTAATCACTCCAAAGTCTCTCTTTTGGCTATCTGCTGCTGTAGAACTCTGCAGGTCACCAGGCAGGAGCTTATGGGTTTTATAGCAGGGAAATGAAAGAGAAAGAAATTAGCCGAAAATGCCAAGAAACTACTAATTTCTGGACTGAAACTACTCCCCCAGGGACAGACAGACTGCTCAAAGTTCCCTCTCTCACAGTGAACAGAGAAACTTCCTTCTATCCAAGTAAGGTATGGGCAAACACAGAAACTTGTAACACAGCCCTGAATTCAGCACTAACATGAAAACTGGACTATACTAGCTTAGAAGGGTGGGAAAATAAGTATATATATATTTTTCAGAAAATAAAGCAGTTACAATCAAAGAAAAAATTTAAATGCATAGAAATGGCTATCACACTTGAGTGTGTAGCCTACAACAGTTAAACACAAATTTAAACACAAAAATGACTTTGTTGAAGTGCAGGCAGTAAAATAAGTACAGTATGTAGCTGAAACAAGCTTTTTAAATCACAGAAACTCTAGAAAATCTGTGTTTTAGGTGTAATTAGTTAAAGGCAGCAAGAAAAAAACAGAATAATGATACTTAATCCCTCCAAAGTCTCTCTTTTGTCTCTCTGCTGCTGTAGAACTCTGCATGGCACCAGGCAGGAGCTTGTTGAGCTGTATACTAGCACAAAAACCTTGCAAATGTGGGTTTTATAGCAGGGAAATGAAAGAGATAGAAATTAGCCCAAAATGGCCAATAAACTACTAATTTCTTAGCTGGAACAACTCCTCCATGGACAGAGAGGCTGCTCAAAGCTGCCTCTCTCACAGTGAACAGAGAAATGTCCTTCTATCCAAGTAAGGTATGGGCAAACACAGAAACTTGTAACACAGCCCTGAACTCAGCACTAACTTGAAAACTGGACTATACTAGCTTAGAAAGGCGGGAAAACAAGTATTTTTTTTGTTTTTTTTTTTTTCAGAAAATAAAGCAGATACAATCAAAAAACACTTTGAATGCATAGAAATGGCTATCACACTTGAGTGTGTAGCCTACAACAGTTAAAAAGGTAATTTAAACAAAAAAATGACTTTGTTAAAGTGCAGGCAGTGAAATACCTACAATATGTAGCTGAAACGAGCTTTTTAAATCACAGAAACTCTTGAAAATCTGTGTTTTAGGCAGAATTAGCTAAAGGCAGAAAGAAAATGCAGAAAAATGATACTTAATCACTCCAAAGTCTCTCTTTTGGCTATCTGCTGCTGTAGAACTCTGCAGGGCAGCAGGCAGGAGCTTGTTGGGCTGTATACTAGCGCAAACACCTTGCAAATGTGGGTTTTATAGCAGGGAAATGAAAGAAATAGAAATTAGGCCAAAATGGCCAATAAACTACTAATTTCTTGGCTGAAACAACTCCTCCATGGACAGAGAGGCTGCTTAAAGCTGCCTATCTCACAGTGAACAGAGAAACTTCCTTCTATCCAAGTAAGGTATGGGCAAACACAGAAACTTGTAACACAGCCCTGAATTCAGCACTAACCTGAAAAATGGATTATCCTAGCTTAGAAAGGCGGGAAAACAAGTATATATATATATTTTTTTTTCAGAAAATAAAGCAGTTACAATCAAAGAAAAAATTTAAATGCATAGAAATGGCTATCACACTTGAGTGTGTAGCCTACAACAGTTAAACAGGTAATTTAAACTGAAAAATGACTTTGTTGAAGTGCAGACAGTAAAATAAGTACAATATGAAGCTGCAACAAGCTTTTTCAATCACAGAAACTTTAGAAAATCTGCGTTTCAAGCAGAGTTAGCTAAAGCAGAAAGAAAATGCAGAAAAATGATATTTAATCACTACAAAGTCTCTCTTTTGGCTCTCTGCTGCTGTAGAACTCTGCAGCGCACCAGGCAGGAGCTTGCTGAGTTGTATACTAGCACAAAAACCTTGCAAATGTGGGTTTTATAGCAGGGAAATGAAAGAGATAGAAATTAGCCCAAAATGGCCAATAAACTACTAATTTCTTGGCTGGAACAACTCCTCCATGGACAGAGAGGCTGCTCAAAGCTGCCTCTCTCACAGTGAACAGAGAAATGTCCTTCTATCCAAGTAAGGTATGGGCAAACACAGAAACTTGTAACACAGCCCTGAACTCAGCACTAACCTGAAAACTGGATTATACTAGCTTAGAAAGGCGGGAAAACAAGTATATATTTTTTTTCAGAAAATAAAGCAGATACAATCAAAGAAAAACTTTAAATGCACATATATGGCTATCATAGGTTCATAGGTTCATACTAGGCTATCTGCCCTAGGGGTTT
>NW_025059987.1:0-5299 GCF_019279795.1 Protopterus annectens
CACATAGGTTGTATAGGATAGAGAAGTATAGATAAGTCCCAGCAAAGAAAGGGGGTTCTGACTGCAACAGTGAATACACTCGAACATCTACATTTATGGTAGGTATACAACTGTACTATGTTCATCGTGTTTCACTGTTGCAGTCATTACACTTGAATCCCAAAGCTGAGGTTGGCTGGGTCTAAATAGGATTAGGGGTGGATATGAGGCCCTGCAGAACTGCAGTGGCAAAGCCTGCGCTGGATTTAGAGTAAAGAGGTATGTGGTAGTGCTTGGTAAAAGTGTGCACTGAACTCCAAGTTGCAGCCTCCAAAATTTCCTTGGTAGGTACTACTTTGAGAAAGGCTGCTGATATGGCTGCTGCCCTGGCAGAAAGTGGCCTAATATTCTTAGGCACTGATTTGCCATGCTGTGCATAACAGAAACTAATGCAGTATCCTATCCATTTTGAAATAGTCTGCTTTGAAATAGCCTTTCCTTGTGATCCTGCAGCATATGCCACAAAAAGTTGCTCAGTCTTTCTGAAAGCTTTAGTTTTGTCCAAGAAGAAGCGTAGCTGCCTGTGTATGTCCAAAGAGTGCAGAAGTCTCTCCCCTTTATTCTGGGGATTTGGATAAAAGGTTGGCAAATGAATGGATTGGTTAAGAGCCACACTGGATACTACCTTTGGCATAAATGTTGGGTTTGTCCTTAGAGAAACCCTGTCCAGATGGAAAATGATAAATGATTCCACTGCCATTAATGCCTGTAACTCTGAGACTCTTCTTGCTGAAGTTATTGCTAGGAGCAGAGCAGTTTTCCATGATAAGAATTTTATCTCAGCTGTATTGGCTGGCTCAAAAGGATACAGTGTGAGCTTTTCCAAGACAAAATTGAGGTCCCATGTAGGTATCGGTGCACTCCTTGGGGGTCTTATGTTTTTGGCCCCTCTGAGGTACTGTCTTAGCAGTGGATGTGAAAAAATAGGAGGTTCCGTATTGCAATGAGCTGATATGGCAGAGGCATGGATCGTAATTAATTAGAAGCATAGGCCTTTGTCCAGCATCTCAGTTAGGTATTGTAAAATCTGAGGAGTATTTGGAACAAGCGGTTCAAGTCCTTGTGCCGGATTCGAAGCACAGAATCTCTTCCATTTTTCTGCATAAGTTGTTCTGGTGCTGGGCCTCCTGGCTTCCAAAATTACATCCATAACTGCTTTAGAGAGAGGTGTGTTCTGAGTGGTTCTATTATTCACCATGCAGCCAGATTTAAGGTTCTGATTTGGCTGTGCAGGAGCTGATTGTTTTGTTGGGTCAGAAGGTGAGGAATTTGAGGTAAAGTCCAGGCTGGGCCTTGAGACAAGCTCTTTAGGATTGGGTACAGTGCTGGCGTGGCCAGTCTGGAGCAATCAGAATCATTTTTGGCTTCTCTTGTCCGACCTTTAGGAGTACCTTGGGGAGGAGAGGCAGTGGAGGAAAGGCATAAACTGTCAGGGTTTTCCAGCTGAATGATAGAACATCCACCTTCCATGCTTGAGTGTGATAAGTCCTTGTGCAGAATCTCTGTAGTTGGCAGTTGTGCGGGGAGGCAAATAGATCTATGTCTGGGCATCCCCATTTCCTCGTTATCATGCTGAAGACTTGTGGATCCAGTTTCCACTCGTGAGGGTCCATGAGGTTTCTGCTTAGTTTGTCTACCAGAGTATTTTTCTTTCCTGGCAGGAATTGTGCCTGCAGATGTACTTGATAGGTCAATGCTGTGTTCCACAAAGTCATGGCTTGCCTGCAGAGGGGGTAAGAATGTGTGCCCCCTTGCTTGTTTATGTACCACATGACTGTAGTATTGTCCGTCTTTAGCAAAAGTTGTCCTGGATGAAGTAGATCCTTGAAGGCTGTCAGGGCATTCTGTACAGCTAGCATCTCTTTTTGATTGATATGAAGACGCATTTGGTCTGTGGGCCATGTGCCCTGAATACATTTTCCCGCCAGGAGTGCCCCCCAGGCATAATCCGATGCATCTGTTGTTAGTGTCTGCCTGACTGTGGGTGAAGTGAAAGGCTGTCCCTTGTTGTGGTGACAGGCCAGTGCCCACCATCGAAACTCTTGTTGCAGGCAGGGAATGAGAGTAATTATTGTTTCCAGGCTGTGGCAATCTTGAGTTTTGCATATGGAATTAGCAGGATGCAGGAAGCCATGAAGCCCAAAGCCTGCAGAATTTTTCTTGCAGGTAGCTGGGTCTTGGTTGCCATCATTTGGAAGTAATGAGTCAGTTGCCTTTGTTTGTCTGGCGTGAGATAAGCCATCTGGGCAGTTGTATTTAAGCTTGCACCCAGGAATATTATCTCTTGAGAGGGCACTAGTTTTGATTTCTTTTCGTTTACTGTGTACCCTAGGCAAATTAGTAATATTTTTACAAATGCCAGATGCTTTAGTAGAATGTCCTTGCTCTCTGCTTGAATAAGGCAGTCGTCCAAGTAGGGATATATTTGAATTCCTTTTTGTCTGCAAAATGCAATTACTGGTGCCAGGCATTTTGTGAAGACCCTGGGTGCAGTAGATAAGCCAAAGGGCAGTGCAGAGAATTGGTAATGCATTGAGCCAGCTATGAATCTGAGGTATCTTTTGCACGACTGTCTGATTGGGATATACAGGTATGCCTCTTTGAGGTCCAAAGTAACTAGCCAAGCCTTTTTTCCCAGCATGGGTAGAAGTTGCTGCAGTGTCAACATTTTGAATTTTGGAACGTCCAGGAAAGTCTTTAGAGTAGACAGGTCCAGTATTGGTCTCCAGGCTTTGTCCTTTCTGGCTACCAAGAAAAGTCTTGAGTAAAATCCTTGCCCCTGCTCTTGCTGTGGTACTTTTTTAATAGCCTTCATGTCCATGAGAGCAGACATTCGCTTTTGCCCCTCTGCCCATTACTTGAGTGGCAGGTCTGGCATACCTTTTGCCCTTGGGAGGGTGTGAAAGTGGAACCTGTAACCCTGAAAAACAATATTCAGTACCCATTTGTCCTGGGTGATCATGTGCCAATTTTGTGAGAAAAGTGCTAGTTTTCCCCCTAAGGGTGCTGCCAAAAGGTAAGTGCTTGGCATTGGTAGTGGGAAGTCATTGGGACTGTTTCCTATATGGTTGATTTGTCTTCTCCACCTTTGGAGGCTGAAGCACCCCACTGTTTAGGTCTGTACGAGCCTTGGGGCTGAGATCTGCCTCTTGGGCATCTGTATCTGCCTCTTTGCGGCCTGACACTGGAAAGGACCAATTTTTAGAAGGCCAGTTCCTGCTAAATCTGGGTGGCTGAACCTGTAAGAAATCCTTTACTGTCTGCATTGATTTTGCTTTATCCTCCATTTTCTTTAACACCTCTTCTGCCTTAACACCAAACAAAGTATCATGCTGTAATGGAGCATCCAATAATTTTGCTTTAACATGATCAGGTAAACTCTGTTCTTTTAACCAAGCATGCCTTCGAATGACAGAACCTGTAACTGCAGCTCTGCAAGAAGCCTCTAATGAATCAAAACCACATTGCAAAGTATGCTTTCCCACTTGTTCAGCTGCATGCAATAAATCCTGCATTTCCTTGTTTTCAGGACATTCAGAGCTTGTCAGCATTTTCTGTTTTAGCAGAGACATTAGGTATTGTTGATATTTAAGCATGTGAAACTGGCAGTTTAAAGCCCTTACAGCTAAAGTAACAGAAGTGTAAACGTTTTTCCCCCATCTGTCCAGTGCTCTAGAATCCCTATCAGAGGGAACAGGGTTTTTTGCAGTGGAAGCCTTGACCCCTTTGGGACCCTGAGAAATTGTTTCTGGATCAGCAGCAGGGTTTTTATAAAGAAATATATGTGAATCTGGAACCCTGTAGTACCTATCTGGCTTAACTTGTGCAGGGGGTAAAGAATCAGGAGACAAACTGGATTCAGAAAATACATCATCAACAATATCTGGTACAGGAGGGATAGTAAGAGGTCTGTGCTGAGGCAATAAAAGAAAGTCTCTTGAGCCTTTTCTTGGATTCTGAATAATCCTGGCTCTCCCAATGAGAATGCTCCCTCATGGTGTGCAAGGTTTCCCCAAAAGAGTAGTCCTCAGGAGGAGAGGCTAAAGGGATAGATTCCTCAGCATCAGAGTCCTCATAGGGAGAAAGAGAATATCCCTGTTCTGAAGAGGAATCAGAAGAAATAAAAACCTGGTCAGACAAGTCATAATCAGTGTCTTGCCTAGGCCTTTTATCAGGAGGGGGATGGGAACCCCTGATCAAAGTAATTAGGTCCTCGGCCATTTTAAGCATCTGTTTTTTAGGTATGGATGACTGTCCAGGAGAATGCTGTACTTGTTTCTTTGTCTTTAAAGGTGTTTTAGACTTTGCCTTGGCTGCTGAAGTGGTCTTGATAGTAAGCTGTGTAGGTCTGAAAACACCCTCAGATGCCGATGCCTGCTCAGCAGCTCCGGACCCATCGGAGGGAATAGTTTCCATAGGCCCAATGCCTTGAGTTTCCAGAGGCCTAGTTGTCTCCACATGGGAGTCGGAGGCGGCCTGTGACTCTGAGGTAGCGGGTGTCAGGGGCTGCAAAAGCACCTCACTGAGAACCGGCGACTGGCCTAGAAGAGGCTTCGTCGTCGGTTTTGGACCTCAGATGCCTGTCCTTTTCTTTGTCCTTGCGCTTTTTATGAACTCCGGTCGTCAGTTGTTCAGACGGCATTATATAGTTAAACCTTCGGCCAAAGTAATGTAAAGCAAAATCAAACCGAGGTTTAATAGTGCGTTGGTTGAATCTAGCACAAAACCGACAACTAGCAACGTCGTGGTCAGGGCCTAGGCAAGGAATACAGTAAGAATGAAAATCGTTTTGAGGTATTTGCTTCCCACAAGAAATACAATTGTTAACTTTTACTGACATCGGTCTGGAGCAAGAAAAAGTTTCCCCAATGGGGTACTTAGCTTTACTGAAGACCTCGGATCTGAAATTCAATTTCGAAAATCTCAGGAGTCAGCCAACTGGCACTTGCAAACTGCTTTTCTTTGGGCACCGCGTGGCAAGAAAGACTGAAGAAAATGGCGTCAGCTGCATCTTATATACCCCTGGCACACTGACGTCAGGGAAGAGGCGACAGCAACCAACACCGGACCAGGACTTTGGAATTCCCCCGGGGCCTGCCAGCAAGATAACCCAAGTGTAATGACTGCAACAGTGAAACACGATGAACATCCAGGACTGCAACAGTGAATACAAAAAAATTTTTGGAAAAACAAAACCTTACAAAATTTTAAATTTTTGGAAAAAAAGGGTTTAACAACCAAACCTTGTAAAAATAATTTT
>NW_025059988.1:0-5217 GCF_019279795.1 Protopterus annectens
TTTTAAACCCTAGAGGTGTGTGTTTTTCGCCCCCCCTTGCTATGTTCAATTATGGCCATTTATGATTTCTTCACTGTGCCTCTGTCTGGTCATGACACAGTGGGGACCCCAGATACTTTCGGTCATCCATCCACTTGGCAATATTCCTGTTGGGGGTGTCAGTGAGGGCTCTGCCTACCATGGATTGGGATCCTGTTTCTGGGTGTGGGAGCCTTGGGTTATGTATCTGTCCCTCCAGCACATCTTATTTCATTATGTGTTGAGGTTGACATCGGGACTCTCACAGCTCCAATGGCTTTGTTTTCCCTGGGGGGGAGCATGTCCATTACTCCTGTGTTGGACAGGGCCCTTTGTACAACAGACATACAATGCCTCTGTGTAGGCAGTGTGTGACTGCAGTCAGCTGGGGTGTCTACAGCCAGGCAGCATATGACATATATTTCCCCTTTATCCTGTTGGTGGGGTAACTATGAGGTCTTCCCACTGCAGGTGTCACGGGGTACATCCCATATGAGTCATTGTACTAGATTATGGGTCTGATAAGGGACAGTACAGCACAGTGACCCTGTTGATTTTGTGTGAATCCTTTCATGATAGGGTGTGTATCAACAGTCTTCATAGCCACATTGGCATTGTGGTGTCACATGACAGTTTAAATGTCGACCTGTGTCCCTAGGTCCCTGTTTACTCCTTGCATACATAATGGTTTGACACCTATGTGGAAATTTGTGTACCTTGTCGGGTTTTTGGTGGGACTTTCATACTGTCCAGTGTCTTCGGATGTCTGGGTGGGGTTCTTGTGTGTGGCATGCCGACTGTACAGCAGTTTTGACTACAGTTAGGGCACATGGGTGGTGTCCGCTGCTTTGTGCATTGTCAGTTACCTGGCTATGGGTGTCTGTGCTGCATATGGATACCCCCCTCCTTTGATGTTTTGGTGCAGGTGTTGGGGCCATAACACATGGTATGTGGTATAACCTAGTAGTGCTGGTGGGGTATCACCCTGCAGCAGGCTTCTGTCACTGACAGGCATCAATGTTCTCCATAATGGGAAGTGCCTCAGGGGCATGCGTATTGCAGTTTACACATCTGGCATTGGCAGCATTACCCTTATGTTTCCTACCACTTATGTTTTCTAGGGTGGTGGGTAGTCTTTTTGGCCTTGCCTACGCTCTATGGAGGGGGCCTTTTCCAGTATCCAGACCCAAAAGGTAACAGTGGCCCCCCTGGAACAGCAGCATGGCTTGTCATGCTTGACATCTCAAGCAGACAGACATTAAACCCTCTTGGACTGACAGCTGTAACTGTGCCAGCTGTTAAACATGAGCATTCTGTGTTTGTACTATGGCATCATTCTTGGTGAGGGTTGGATGCTGCACACAGCCAGTGTCATCCCGGGTACAGAGGCCATCATGTCTCTTTTTGTTGACCAGGGAGGTACATCTCAGGTAATTCACACCAGCATGGACATTGAGTGCATCATATTTCTGCTTGCTTTGGGGTGACCTGTGACTTGTGTTATGTGGCATTTTGTGGCACCTAAAAGGGCAGCTTACTCTACCCTTTCCCTTGTTCAGTCTGGTGAGTGGGACAGCTGTGTCTGCCTATACAGACACCTATTACACTGTATCAGGCATGTTGTTTCTCCTTCTGGCCTGTGACTGTTTGGCACACCAGCTTTGTACTTGTTGCATGTGCTATGTTTGAAGGTTGTGGTTGCTTGTAATCTACTTTGGAGGCTCTGTTGGTGTGGTGCGTTTGTAATTGAGGCCTCCGGGAATATTTGTCTGTGTTTATGTGTTTGGTTTACAGTTGTGGTAGGTCTATGTGGGACTGGGTTTGTGGTGTATGTGGTTACCTTCTCCTCCTGACTAGTGTTGACAGTACTGGTTGTTGGAGCTCAACCTCTGCTTTGGATACATGGATGCATCTATCACATATTTTGTATTTATTTGGGGTGTTGTGGTTGTCTGTGTACTTGGTACTGGGTCACATTGCCTCTGGATTCATAAGTTATACTTGTTGTGGCTGGACTTAGTGGATTGTATGTGTGGACATATGTTGTTGCCATACTACTGGTCAGTGATTACTTCCCTTTTATGTTTGCTCTATCATGTGGTAGCTTCCCCATTCTCTTGCATGGTTTGGTAATGGCTGGAGCCCCGCATGCCAGATGCCCGCTGTATGGCATTGTGTGTTGTTGTTATTTGTGATTGCATACGCCAAGCATTCCTGGCTGTGTTCATGGAATGCCTGTATAACATGTTCTGTGGTGTGACCCATATTCTGCACTTGCACAGGGCCTTTTGTGGATTCAACATCGGTTTTGAGGGCTGCAACCTATACTTTACACATGTTTTCACTGTGGTATTCTGGCCAGGGACTGGGGTCAGGTGTGTATATCCAATGTGATTACTCTATGGTCTGGTCTTACCAGTGAGGGTACACTTCTCATCTTGCCATCCAGTACACATGTTGCTGATTATCACATCCAGTATGCTTACCCCTCTTGTGGGGTAGTACATTGTTCCTGGGCATTTTGGTTTATGGAATTTTGGGTAATTTTCCTACTGTGTTGGTGCTAGTATAAAGCTACCGTGTATGTCTGGGTATTTTCAGTCAAACAATATAATGTGGTTTGGGGGGCTTGATATATTCATGTACTCCGACATAGGCCAGGTGCAGTTCCTGGTATTAGGACAGTGCTCTGCAGCAGGCTATCTACTGCAGCAGTTTTAGCCATTGGTATTTGACCATGGCTATTCCATGCTACTTCTTGTTGTGGTACCAACATGGGGGTGTGGTTATCCTTGCCATTTCTTGCTAGTCACCCTCCTTTTGTAGCTTGTTCCATGTTTTGCGGCTGTACAGCACAGTATGAGGTGTGACCTGGTAGTGTTAGGGTGCTGCTGTGAGCCTTGCCCAGTTCTCTATTACAGGACTGGTATCTACATTCTCCTTTCTTGTGCATTTACACTGCACACATCTTGCTGTTTAGACATCTGTCATGGGGTAGTATTACATCTAGGTTCCTATCCCTTGTAGAACCTATGAGGTTGGGTGTTTTGTTTTGAGACTTACCTATTCAGGGCATGTTGTGGGTACTGACAGCCTTTGCCAGTATCCATGGGGCATGGCATGATAGGTGCATGCCACCCTAGCAGGTGGTGCATCATGTCAAACTCGCATGATCTTCCCAGCCTGTGACACATTGGCTCCCCTTTGACTGACTGCATTACTTCAGCCAATTATTGTACTTGATCTTCTTGTCTTCATAGTGTGGCATCATGCTTGGTGAGGGTGAGATGTTAGGCAGGGTCTCATGTTTGCATATACTAGTATGTGCTACATAGCATAACAGATGGCAACCATGCCTCAGGTGCTGCTGCAGGGCTGCCTCTGTCGGATGCATTACTACACTCCCTGTACATGTTTGAGAGCAGGTTGTGTCATGTTAGGCATCCCTGTTACTATATGAGTGAGTCAGAGAGGGGTATCATTCCCAGGGTTCCTACTGAGCCAGTGTATGTGCTATGCATTGCCTCTTTGCCAAGGCCAGGGCATACTGGGCACGCCTCCTTCTGCCTACTGGGGCAGGCTCAGGTTGTTCCTCCTCCGAGTCATGCTCTGCCTGTGATGGCCTTGGCAATGGTGGGGGGCTGTTTGGCCCGGCCCTATGCTGGTCCTGCTGCAGCTGTTTTCGCAAGATCATATTATGTAGCATAGCACATACCATGACAATTTGGGTACATGTAGTTGGTGTGTACTGCAAGGCTCCACCAGATGTGTCCAGACACCAGAACCGTGACTTGAGCAGCCCAAACACACTCTCTATTACATTACGTGTTTGTGCGTTTGCCTCATTATGGCATTCCTGTTCAGGTGTGTGTGCGTTCCTGATGGGTGTCATCAGCCACGGCTCCAGTGCATAACCTGCATCCCCCACTAGGTGTCCATGTGGGATGTCCCCATTGGCAAATGTCTGGTACAGCTGCGTCAAATGCCAGATGTGGGAATCGTGGTAACTCCCAGGGCAGCCAGCACACACATTCATTATTATGCCCTGGGCATCACACATGACCTGGCAGTTGATGGAGGGGAAGCCCTTGCGGTTAATGTAGGCCCTACCCCACTCACCTGCTGGTGCTTTGATGCGTATGTGCGTGCAGTCTATTGCACCCAGTACCTCAGGGTATTCCGCTATTTGCTGGAAGAGACGCATATTGCTGGCCAATACCTCACGGGCATTGGGGAAATATACATGATCACTGACATGTGCTGACATGGCATCCAGGAACTGGTGTAGTACCCTGGAGGCTGATGCCTGTGATATCCCCATCATATCGCCAGTTGGTCTCTGGAAGGTACCTGTTGCTAGTATTCTTAGGCCAACACATACCTTGGTTTCCACTGGGATGGGTTCCCCTCTGTTGGTTCTGTGTGTGAGGCGTGGCCTGCACAGCTCAACAATCTGGTGCAGGAGCTCTCTGTCCACTCTATAGCGCTCTACTATCTCCAGCTCATGTGACCCTGGGCCTTTACACTCTTCTCCGTCTCCTCACTGTGGGTTGTCTGGCACCATCTGCATTGTCACCACCCTCAGCAAGTCGCCTATGTCTCATTATGACAGCTATGGCAGCCCCTAACATTTCTGCTCTGAGTGAAGCTTTTTCAGTTTTCACTTCTATTAGCTTACTCCTGTCTTGCAGTGTCTCTTAATGGAAACATCCTGCACTACTGTTTGCAGAGTTTTAAGTGCTGGGCTGGGCTACTATTCTGCCTGTGTAATTGCCTGCTTCTAATTGTTTTCACCTGCTAGCTTCAGCAGTTATCCCTGCTAGCTTCCTATTAATTCTGTTGCTTCCTTTTTCCTTTCTGTTTCCTCAGGGGGGAGCAACTTGCATACTATCTGAAACACGCTCACAGTGGCTTACACGCGTGCTTACACGGTTCAGAATCTACTTCGGTTTAAGCGTACACCGCAAACACCGTTACACGCTGCCACCAGCCTCCAACATACTCAGACTGCCTTACCGCACACACGCAAACAGTGTTAAACATCTCCCAACACGTTTCCACATGCTTACACTGCCTTACACGCCAACTGCCTACTGCGCTTCATCGCTGCACACGCGGCACCCAGCAAGAAACTTTGGTGTAGGTAACAGTGTACACCTTCCATTTCTTGACTTTCCAGCTTATCTAGTGGCACACCTC
>NW_025059989.1:0-5444 GCF_019279795.1 Protopterus annectens
ACGTAATGTCACTGATGGGTTGCAAACTAAGGACAGAACCCATAAAGTTAAAATTGCTGGAGCAATGTCAGACTCAAAGCCAGTCACAAGTGGTGTCCCACAGGGATCTGTCCTGGGACCCCTCTTGTTTGGCATTTATTTCTCAGATGTTAAAGCAAACATGGGAGGGTTGTGGCTGACAAAGTTCACAGATGACTGCAAACTAGGCGCCATAGTCGATACACCAGCAGGCACATACATCCTACAAAAAGGCCTCACAGAAACGGACAACTGGTGCCGGAGTCACGGCCTTAAACTAAATGCCAAAAAATGTATAGTCATCCCCTTTGGGAAAAACAAAGTACCCACAAATTATCACATAGACAGCAACCCACTGAGTATGGAAAAAGTAATCAGAGACCTAGGGACCCAAGTCGACAGCGACCTCTCATTTGACACCCACATTGCCAAAGTGGTTAGAAAAACATTCTACCTTGCACACCTCATCATGAAGGGATTCACATCCAGATCCAAGGATGTCATTGTACCCCTATACTCCTCCCTCATCAGACCCATGATTGAGTACAATGCCCCATTTGGTATGTACCTCACCCGGCATTTGCAACAGCTGGAGAGACCACAAAAGTACCTCACCAAGAGGATCAAGGGTCTCCAACATATGTCTTATTCTGCCAGACTAAAGAAACTTCAGCTCTATTCAGTAGCATACCGCCTGCTCAGAGGTGATCTCTGCCTGACGTACAAGGCCATGTCCAATCAGGATCTGATGGACATGCTCCACCTCAAAAAATCCAAATCCATCAGGACCACGAGAGCTAAAGACTTAAACCTCGGCACAAGTATGAATAAGACATGCTGGAGGGATAGATTCATAACCCAGAGGCTTCCCATGCTTTGGAACAAGATCCCAGTTCGTATTAAGCAGAGCCCCTCACTGACTCTCTTCAAGAGAAATCTTGATGAGTGGATGGGAGATCGTACGTTTACCCCAGGGGTCACATCTGTGTCACTGCTAGACAGGGGCACAGTAAACTAATTCTATTATATAAGGGGACCTTCATTGTGTCACTACTAGACAGAGGCACAGTATTCTAAATTTATTCTGTACATTTTTGTACCATTTCATGGGGTGGCAAAAGCCACATCACTATGGTTAGGCTTACAAATGCCCCAGGGCAGATAGCCTAGTACTAAACTATGAAACTATGAAATACCACTTACCTGAATTACAAATAACTGAGACAACAAAACCGAAACCACATTCTAGTGAACATGCACATTACCGAAACATATTCCCAGGAAAAGAACCAGTTTATCCAACATATAAAGAAAAGCACACTGAAACATATTAAACCCACCCAAGTAGGTGGCTTTGCCCCCACCCCCCCTAACTAAATAAACCAACTATGTGATCACACTATAGTGGTGAAAAGGGCAAATTTCCCATTTCGGCCAAGTGGTTGTTTTGGATCCTGTTCAGAATTTTGAGTTTTCAGAAAGTCGAGATTCATATGGTCAAGACCATACGATCGGCTTTCTGAAAACTCAAACTTCGGAAAACCACAAAAAAGCTACCTTTTTTCCAGGGTGTTAAGCCCTCCCCAACACCCCCTGAATATTACATATGCCAACTCCGAGATCACACTACAGTGATGAAAAGGGTAAATTCCTCAATCCTCACTGTGCTGCAATCTCCATTCAAATGAGTTTTCGGAATGCCGATCATATAGTCTCGACCACATGAATTTCAACTTTCTGAAAAGACATAAAATTTACCCCAGAACTGCCCCATGCAGTACTAATGGGCAGGTGCAGCTCCTAAATGCTTTATCCTAGGCATGGGCCCACTCAAAGTATCTATGGTAAGATCCCAGTTATTCTCATTAGGGTTAATATGTAATTATCAACCATGGGACACAGGTAAGGCCAGGCTATAATCAAGTGGGATAGATTATTTCAAACAAAAAAAGGGAAATTAGCTAGATAAAATGGCCTACAAGAGCAGCTTGCCTACTACATACCTTACCAATGAACTTATACTCTTACATTTGACATGCATATACAAAAATGCATAAAAAACTCACCAAAAAACTTGCAATGCTTTACAGATCGAAAACTTTCTCAGTAACACAACTAAAGCTATACTCTCCATTTAGCACCATTCCCCCACTAGCTAATGGAGCAACCACTCATACTAACTTCCAGGCAGCATAAAAAGTAAAATCTGAGCAATGCTGTAATAAAGTGGCTTAAATATTCTTAACTTCGAGATCGTGCTACAGCAGGGAAAAGGAAAATGTCCTGTTCCGTGCTGTATTTACAGTATAGCGTGATCTCTGAGTTGGAATAATTAAGTGGGGGGGTGCAGTCCCCACATGGGGGGTGCAGGGGGGCTTGCTCCTCTGCATACAACTGTTCTGACAGTTGTCTGTTTCTTTTTTTGTCCACTTTGAAAAGATCGAACTTTTAAAATATCGATCATATGGTCTCGACCATATGCAGTTCGATATTTTAATAGTTCGATCTTTTCAAGTGGAACCATATATATATATATATATATATATATATATATATATATATATATATATAAAATTAACTGCACTCAAAAAAAATTGAATGAAGAGAAGAAATTTTAACTAAGAAATAAACTACGTGACAATAACAGCATTCAAAAAATTGTAAATCACACCAACAACTCTTGTAGTACTTTAGCGTTTTCATCTTATTTATTATCAAGACTTCTTCAGAAAGACATGTTTCATGTCTTTCTGAAGAAATCTTGATAATAAATAAGATAAGCTAAAGTTCTACAAGTTGTTGTATATTTATGGAATGCTGTTATTTCATCATTTAATTATATATATATATATTACGCACATACACACATGTATATGTGTGTGTGTGTGTATATATATATATATATATATATATATATATATATATATATATATATATATATATATTGTGTGTGGTGGTGTGTGTCTATATATATATATATATATATATATATATATATATATATATATATATATATAGCTTGAATGAGCAAAATTCCGAAACCCAGATGGCTCGACATACTAACGCGAAAGTGCTTTTCACCGAAAAAAAACTTTCCCATAAGAATGCGTGTTGCCGAGGTCGCACTATAGTGCGGATATGGAAAATTCCCTTTTCTTCACTGGAGTGCAGTCTCAGAGGTAGAAGTAGGGGGATGGGGGGTGCAGAGGGGCACACCCCCCCCCCCGCTAAAACATTACTGTAATTTTTTTTTTTTTTTACGAATGCGCTTTAACAAAAGCGCTTTCTTTAAAGTGTGTTAGGTGGATATGGATTCGGGCTTTTGCTCAATCAAGCAAAAGTCCTAGATCCATATATATATATAGATCTATGGGTCTACCTTGAAACATCTAAAACCCACAGCATCTAATTTCATAACATTGACACCAGAACATCTAAAACTATAAATCACAAGAAAATAACATCCCGTCCACATTTAATGAAACAAACTACCAAACACACTTTTTACTATGTTTCTGCAGGGGGCAAGCCCCACTGCACCCCCATGTGGGGTGGTCTGACCCCCACCCCCGTACATTAAATATACCAACTCCAAGATCGCACTACAGTGGAAAAATGTTAATTTCCTAACCCCACTGTATCAAGCACCCCTGCAGAAACATAGTAAAAAGTGTGTTTGGTGTCATTATATGTGGAAGGGATGTTATTTTTATGTGATTTGTACTGTTAGATGTCATGAAATTAGAAGTTATGTACTCACCATAACGTTCCATCTGAGTAGGTGTATTCATTTGTCTGCAACCTGTGGGTTATGGATCCGATATCGGATCCGAACCGGCATGGTTTACCAGCTATGGATCCGAGCTCTCAGCTCCTCCCCTCACCCATAATGCCCTGCTCTCCCTACATGACCTCAGATCGAGTTTGCCAACAGCATGAACACCCTGAAAAGGGTAACACATATTATGCAGGAAACTGAAAAAGGCCAGGGGGATAGGAGGGCGGGATGGTTGCAGACAAATGAATACACCTACTCAGATGGAACGTTATGGTGAGTACATAACTTCTAAATCTGAAGTAGGAGATTCATTTGTCTGCAACCTGTGGGACAGAGTCCCCAGCTACCTGAATCTTGGGCGGCCATCATGGAAGGATATTCCGGAGCACCGCGGAGCCAAAGGATGCTCTACCCCTAGATGTAAGATCCAACTTGTAGTGGGAAATAAAGGTATGAGATGAAGCCCAAGTGGCTGCTGCACAAATATCATCTAGAGGAATCCTAGCCTTAAAGGCGGCCGAGGTAGAGACTGACCGGGTTGAATGGGCATGTACACCCTCCAGTGTGGGCCTTCCAGAAGCTTGATAAGCCAATAAGATGCACTGTGAAATCCAGCGAGATAATGAGACTTTAGAAATTGGCTTGCCCAAATTAAATTTAGCAAAGGAAATAAACAACTGGTCGGATTGCCTATGACCAGCCGTCCTGTTTAGATAAAATCTAAGTTGCCTGTGAACATCTAAGGAATGAAGCTTGTATTCACCCTTGTTTTGATATTTAGGAAAGAAAACAGGGAGGTTAATGGATTGATTAATGTTTGCTTCAGAAGCTACCTTAGGAAGAAAGGACGGGTTGGTCCTGAGGTATACACGGTCTGGATGAAAGACCAAGTAAAGAGGTTTGGCTGATAATGCTTGAAGTTCTGAGACTCTCTTGGCCGAGGTAATGGCTACTAAAAAGGCCGTCTTGAAAGATAAAAATTTTAGATCTACCGTAGCCGCTGGTTCGAAGGGGGGAGCGGTCAAGGCCTGGAGGACCAAAGAAAGGTCCCAAGGAGGAACCACTTGCTTTACAGGGGGCCTGAGAAGGAAAGTACCTTTTAGGAAAATCTTACACAATTTGGCAGACATCAGTGGACTGGAGTCATAACCAATATGATAAAGAGAAATTGCCGCAAGTTGTACTTTGACCGTGGAACTGCTGGCACCATCATTAAAAAGAGTGGTTAAGAAGTCAAGCACCAGAGGAAGGGGAACTGTGAAGGGGTTTAGGCCTTGCCGCTCCGCCCACAAGGAGAACCGTTTCCACTTACTGCGGTAAACTTTCCTAGTGGATGGTTTATGAGCCGCCACCAGGATGGCCTTAACAGGGGATGAAATAATGGGAGTCCTGATCAGGAGTGGAACTGGAGCAGCCAAGCGGTCAGCTTCAGGTTGCCCGGGTTCGGGGGTGATAAGTGGGATGGATGAGATATCAGATCCGGAATGGGATCTAGAATCCAAGGAGGATTCACTGAGTGAGACCTTAGGAAAGGGAACCAGATCTGTCGAGGCCAAAATGGGGCAATGAGAATCATTCAGCACCCCAACCGAGAGGCTTTCTGAAGAACTTGGAGCATCAGAGGCAAGGGGGGATAAGCATAAAGAAG
>NW_025059990.1:0-5438 GCF_019279795.1 Protopterus annectens
TAATTCAGTCAGGCAAAAAAAAATTCAGGGAAAAAATTAAGACAATGCAGAACTCTGAAAGGTTAAAATGCCAAGAAATATACTTATCAATCAGATATATTTCCAGATTGTTTGAGAATCACACTTCAGCAGAACACCAGGAGTTTCCAACAGTATGTTTAAGAATTTACAAAGCAAACTATTTTAAATCAGCAAGCCTTGAAGCAATCAGATAACACAAAAGCTAGTTTTATAAACTTCACCACAGTAATAGGGGGGAAGCAATTTCGGAAAATGAGAAACATAAAACAATGCCAGAAAATATATAAAATAATTCAGTCAAACAATAATTCAGTCAGGCAAAATTTAGACAATGCAGAACTTTAAAAGGTTAAAATGCCAACAAATATACTTATCAATCAGCAATATGTTTACAGGTTGTTTAGAATCACTCAGCCAGAACACCAGCAGTTTTCAACAGTGTATGCAGAATTTACAAACAGAAACTATTTTAAATAGCAAGCCTTGAAGCAATCAGATAACAAAAAGCTGTTAGACCAGTTTTATAAACCCCACCACAAGAATAGGGAAGCAGTTTCAGGAGACATGAGAAACATAATATAACCTATAGAATCTTGATGAGTGGATGAGATTGTATATTTACTGGTATCACTTCTGTGTCACTGTAGACAGATGCACAGTATACTAATCTCAAAAAGGCATGCAAAATTCATTTTAAATGGCAAAGCCAAACACACTCTGGCTAGGCTTGTAAATGCCCTAGGGCAGATAGCCTAGTATGAACCTATGAACCTATTAAACAATGGCAGAGAATATACAAAATAATTCAGTCAGGCAAAAAAATAATTCAGTCTTGCAAAATTAAGACAATGCAGAACTCTGAAAGGTTAAAATGCCAAGAAATATACTTTTCATTCAGCTATACATTTTCAGATTTTTTGAGAATCACACTTCAGCCAGAATGCCTACAGTTTCCTACAGTGTATGCAAGAATTTACAAGTAGAAACTATTTTATATCAGCAAGCCTTGAAGCAATCAGATAACACAAAAGCTATTCAACCAGTTTTATAAACCCCACCACAGGAGTAGTGGGTAGCAGTTTCAGGCCAAATGAGAAACATAAAACAATGCCAAAAAATATATAAAATAATTCAGTCAGGCAAAAATTAGGAAAATGAAGAACTCTGAAAGGTTAAAATGCCAAGAAATATACTTATCAATCAACAACATATTTCCAGATTGTTTGAGAATTACACTTCAGCCAGAACACCAGGAGTTTCCAACAGTGTATGCAAAATTTACAAAAAGAAACTGTTTTTAAACCAGCAAGCCTTGAAGCAATCAGATAACACAAAGGCTGTTAAACCAGTTTTAAAAAAAATCCAGCACAGGAATAGGGGGGTAGCAGATTCGGGACAGGTGAGAAACAAAAACAATGTCATAACATATATAAAGGAATTAAGTTAGGCAAAAATAAATAAATCAGGGAAAATTAAGACAATGCAGAACTTTTAAAGGTTAAAATGCAAAGAAATATACTTATCAATCAGCAATATATTTCCAGATTGTTTGAGAATCACACTTAACCCAGATCACAAGGAGTTTAAAACAGTGTATGCAAGAATTTGCAAACAGAAACTATTTTTAAATCAGCAAGCCTTGAAGCAATCAGAAAACAAAACAGCTGTTAGACCAGTTGTATAACTCCACGATAGGAAAAGGGGGAAGTAGTTCAGGACAGATGAAAAACATAAAACCATGCCAGAAAATATATAAAATTATTCAGTAAGGCAATAAAAATCTGGCAGGCAAAATTAAGACCATGCAGAATTCTGAAAGGTTAAAATGCTAAGAAATATACTTATCAATCAGTAATATATTTCCAGATTGTTTGAGAATCACAGTTCAGCCAGAACGGCAGGAGTTTCCAACAGTGTATGCAGAATTTACAAAATGAAACTGTTTTAAAATCAGCAAACCTTAAAGCAATCAGAAAACATAAAGGCTGTTAGACCAGTTGCATAACTCCATGATAGGAAAAGTGGGGAAGCAGTTTCAGGACAGATGAGAAACATAAAACAATGCCAGAAAATATACAACATAATTCAGGCAGGCAAAAAACTATCTCAGGCAAAACAAAGACAATGCAGAACTGTGAAAGGATAAAATGCCAAGACATATACTTTTCAATCAGCTATATATTTCCAGATTTTTTGAGAATCACACTTCAGCCAGAACACCAGCAGTTTACAAGATTGTATGCAAGAATTTACAAACAGAAACTATTTTTAAATCAGCAAGCCTTGAAGCAATCAAATAATACAAAAGCTATTAGACCTGTTTTATAAACCCCACTACAGGAATTGGAGGGAAGCAGTTTCAGGACAAATGAGAAACATAAAACAATGCCACAAAATATATAAAATAATTAAATCAGGAAAAAAAAAAACTCAGCCAGGCAAAATTAAGACAATGCAGAATTCTTAAAGGTTAAAATGCCAAGAAATATACTTATCAATCAGCGATATATTTCCAGATTGTTTGAGAATTACACTTCAGCCAGAACACCAGGAGGTTAAAACAGTGTATGCAAGAATTTATAAACAGAACTGTTTTTAAATTAGCAAGCCTTGAAGAAATCGTATATCACAAAATCTGTTAGACCAGATTAATAAACGTCACCACAGGAAAAGGTGGGTAACAGTAAGACCAGTTTTAAAAAGTCCACCACAGGAATAGTGGGAAGCAGTTTCAGGACAGATGAAAAACATAAAGCAATGCCAGAAAATTTATAAAATATTCAGTCAGGCAAAAAAGTAATTCAGTCAGGCAAACTTGAGACAATGCAGAAGTCTGAAAGGTTAAAATGCCAAGAAATATACTTATCATTCAGTGATATATTTCCAGATTGTTTGAGAATCACACTTCAGCCAGAACACCATGAATTTCCAACAGTGTATTCAAGAATTTACAAATACAAACTATTTTTATATCAGCATGCCTTGAAGCAATCAGATAACAGAAAAGCTGTTAAACCAGTTGTATAAACTCCACCATAGGAAAAAGGGAGAAGCAATTTCAGGACAGATGCGAAACATAAAACAATGCCAGAAAATATAGAAAATAATTCAGGCAGGCAAAAAAATATCCCAGTCAGGCAAAACTAAGGCAATGCATGACTGTGAAAGGTTAAAATGCCAAGACATATACTTTTCAATCAGCTATACATTTCCAGATTGTTTGAGAATCACACTTCAACCAGAACACCAGCAGTTTACAACATTGTATGCAAAAATTTATAAACAGAAACTATTTTTAAATTTGCAAGCCTTGAAGAAATCGAATAAAACAAAAGCTATTAGACCTGTTTTATAAACCCCACCACAGCAATTGGGAGGAAGCAGATTCAGGACAAATGAGAAACATAAAACAATGCCACAAAATATATAAAATAATTCAGTCATGCAAAAAAAATAAGTCAGACAAAATTAAGACAATGCAGAACTCTGAAAGGTTAAAATGCCAAGGTATATGCATGTCAATCAGCAATATATTTCCAGATTGTATGAGAATCACACTTCAGCCAAAACACCAGGAGTTTCAAACAGTGTATGCAGGAATTTACAAACAGAAACTATTTTTAAATCAGCAAGCCTTGAAACAATCAGATAATACAAAAACTGTTAGACCAGTTTTATAAATGCCATCACAGGAATAGGGGGAAGTAGTTTCAGGACAAATTAGAAACATAAAACAATGCCAGAAAATATATAAAAGAATTCACTCAGGCAAAATTGAGACAATGCAGAGCTCTGAAAGGTTAAAATGCCAAGAAATATACTTTTCAATCAACTAGATATTTCAGATTGTTTGAGAATCTCACTTCAGCCAGAAAGTTAGCAGTTTTCAATAGTGTATGCAAGAATTTACAAGCAGAAACTATTTTTAAATCATCAAGCCTTGAAGGAATCAGATAACACAAACGCTATTAGACCAATCTTATAAACCCCAACACAGGAATAGGGGGTAAGCAGTTTCAGGAGAGATGAGAAACATTAAACAATGCCAGAAAATATACAAAATAATTCAGTCAGGTAAAAAAATAATTCAGTCTTGTAAAATTAAGACAAGGCAGAAGTCTGAAAGGTTAAAATGCCTAGAAATATATTTATCAATCAGTGACATATTTCCAGATTATTTGAGAATCACACTTCAGCCAGAACACCAGGATCTTCGAACAGTGTAGGCAAGAATTTACAAACAAAAACTGTTTTAAAATCAGCAAGCCTTGATGCAATCAGATAACACAAAAGCTGTTAGACCAATTTTATAAACTCCACCACTGGAATGGGGGAAGCAGTTTCAGGACAGATGAGAAACATAAAACAATTCCAGAAAATATATAAAATAATTCAGTCAGCTAAAAAATAATTCAGCCGGGAAAAATTAAGACAATGCAGAGCTCTGAAAGGTTAAAATGCCAAGAAATATACTTATCAATCAGCGATATCTTTCCAGATTATTTGAGAATCACACTTCAGGCAGAACACCAGGAGTTTCCAACAGTATGTTTAAGAATTTACAAAAACAAACTATTTCTAAATCAGCAAGCCTTGAAGCAATCAGATAACACAAAAGCTAGTTTTATAAACTCCATCACAGGAATCAGGAGGGAAGCAGTTTCTGGAAAATGAGAAATATAAATCAATGCCAGAAAATATGTAAAATAATTCAATCAGGCAAAAAAAATAATAATTAATTCAGGCAAAATTAAAACAATACAGAACTCTGAAAGGTTAAAATGCCAAGAAATATACTTATTAATCACCAATATATTTCCAGATTGTTTGAGAATCACACTTCAGCCAGAACACCAGGAGTTTCCAAGTGTGTATGCAAGAATTTACAAACAGAAATTATTTTTAAACCAGCAAGCCTTGAAGCAATCAGATAACACAAAAGCTTTAAGATCATTTTTATAAACCCCCACCACAGGAATAGGGCGGAACAGCTTCAAGACAGATGAGAAACATAAAACAATGCAGAAAATATATAAAACAATTCAGTTGGGCAAAAAAGTAATTAATTCAGGCAAAAGTAAAACAATACAGAACTCTGAAAGGTTAAAATGCCAAGAAATATACTTATCAATCTGTGATATATTTCCAGAGTGTTTGAAAATCACACTTCAGCCAGAACACCAGGAGTTTCCAACAGTGCATGCTAGAATTTACAAACAGAAACTATTTTTAAATGAGCAAGCCTTTAAACAATCAGATAACACAAAAGCTGTTAGACCAGTTTTATAAACCCCACCACAAGAAAAGGGGGGAAGCAGTTGCAGGAGACATGAGAAACACTGAACCTATGAACCTATAGGAATCTTGATGAGTGGATGGGAGATCGTAGATTTACTATGGGTATCACTATCTGAGAT
>NW_025059992.1:0-5994 GCF_019279795.1 Protopterus annectens
AGCACAGCAGACAATCCAAAGACAATATCCAATTTAATGAAAATAGTAAGCGCTTTCGAGGGTCCACTTCTTCAGACTAAAAATAATTAAATAAAACACTCCTTAAATATCCCTCCCTTCCATCATTAAATACATTAATGCATCAATTAAAATATTTAAAAAGATAGTACATGATTTATCTTAATACATATGCTAATGCTTGAGCTGTCTAGCTTTAAGGAAAGGTTTGATGGAAACCATACTATTTAAACCTGGCACTTTATCTGCACGCAGTAACATTATCCATCTCTATTCTGCAGCTGCAGTGATATTGTTCATATCACCTCCTCTTTTCTTATCTACAACCAATTCCAAAGCCAAAAACTTAAAAAATGTGTGTCTCTACCTTTTATCTCTTCTTATGATATGCATGGCTAATGCACTATTTTCTTTCGTATCTCGGATATATTCCAATATCCTGTCTTTGAATTGCCTATTAGTTTTGCCAATGTAGTATGAAAAGCACTTAACACAATAACTGAAGTACACCATATTCCTTGTTCTACAATCAGCCGAGGTGAACACTCCCCTACCTTAAACCTGGAATACCGATGTGCAAAAGGTGTGCCTGCATGTATATAAAAGATATTACAGGCACTACAATTCCTACAGGTGTAAGTACCTGCTCTGACAGATTTATCGATAACCTTAAGCAAACTGGATTTACAGCAAAGGTGACCCTTCAGTTTCTTGTTGTTCCTAAAACTGAACTTAGGTTTTTTTCACCTACTACACCCTTTAACTCTTCCACTGTTGAGAGAGTACCCCAGTTCCTATTAACGTCACATACAATATTTATATTACTTGCATATGTCAAAGTCATCCTTAAAGCAAATAAGTTATCATTAACCTTTTCACTCATGGACACTGGGCTCTCACCTACTGGTTTCCCATTAAAATACGGTTTACACCTGGTCGCCCTGTCTCGCCATGTTTCTTTAATACATTTATCAACGTCCTTACCTTTATAACCTCTTTCTATTAAATCTAATTTCAGAGATGCCAGAGCTAACTAATGCCAACTCATCATTATGTAATCTCATTAGTCTCACCACTTGTCCAGTTATGTTGCGTTTGCAGTGACTGGGGTGCATACTCCTACCATGTAGCAAGTTATTTTTCCTGACCGGTTTCCTGTACAAACTAGTTCTAATATTGGTTAGAGAATGCTTCATATAAAACAGCTTCCAGATCCAAAAAACTTTTTTATGCGACTGTAATTATATATGTAAATTTCAAAAAATCTGTGGACGTATTTAGATAACCAATAAAATCTAAATAAATTGTCTGTAGTCCCCTTGCCATAACACAAAAACATCGCTTCACAAGCAAATCTTGTGGTATACCAAATTACTGAGTCTTGCAAACAATCTTTCAGCATTTGAAAATATAGGTGCACGGCTTTCATTGTAATAAGCCAAAAGGTTGGCGTGAGCTGTTGGCAAGCTTCTTGCCCATTGCCACGCCAACCTTTTTGATGTAAAAGTCATCCCCAAACATGAAAACATTATTACTCAAAATAATGTCTAGTAAACTACCAATCAAGTGCATCTTGTCTCTTCGCATACCCCTGACATCTAGTAATTCACTAACATTATCAATTCCCCATTGGTTAGGAATAACATGTCTAAGGCGACGAAAAAACAAACAGTCTGCATACCCCGGTTTCCATTTCTCTTGCAATAACTGCAAGAAAGTTTGTGTCTTTCAAGACTCCACATTCTTCTAGAACATGGGTGCAAATTCTTTTCCACAAATTATCGTTAGGTGGGTTTCAAATTGGCTCAGAGATGGAACACGTAGCGGACTCCAAGTCAGACTGCCGACCAGTCATGAGTTGAGTCCCACAGGGATCGGTCCTGGGTCCTCTCCTGTTCGGCATCTACTTCTCAGACCAAATTCGCAGACGACTGCAAGCTGGGAGCCATTACCAACTCGCCAAGTGATGCAGACATTCTACAGAAAGGCCTCACTGAGGCCAATGACTGGTGTCGAAACCATGGCTTTAAGCTTAATGCCAAAAAATGCGCAGTCATCCCCTTTGGGAAAAACTCAGTTCCAACTAATTACCACATCAATGGAAGCCCACTGAACACTTGAAGACATTACAAGAGATCTGGGGACAAAGGTTGACAACAAAACTCTCCTTCGACCACCATATTGCCACTGTGGTCAGAAAATCCTACATGGCACATCTCAATACCAAGGGTTTTTGCATCCAGGAAGAAAGAGGTAATCATTTCTCTCTACTCTTCCCTCAGACCAATCATTTAGTATAATGCCCCATTTACCTCACTAGACACCTGCAACAGCTGGAGGGCCACAAAAGTACTTCATGAAGTTGATACTAGGCCTTAAACACATGTCCTACACAGACAGACAAAAAAAAAAAAAAAACTTCAGCTATTCTCAGTCTCGTATCCATCTTTGCAGACTCCAAACCTGACCTCAAACCAGTGACAAGTGGAGTACCGCAGGGTTCCGTCCTGGGACCTCTCCTGTTTGGCATCTACTTCTCTGAACTGTTTGGCATCTACTTCTCTGAAGTACAGGCTAACACAGAAAACCTCTGGCTAACGAAGTTCGCAGATGACTGGAAACTAGGAGCCATAGTCAAGTCCCCAAATTATGTGGACATCCTACAGAAGGGCCTCGCTGAGACAGATGCCTGGTGTCACAGCCATGGCCTCAAGATCAATGACAAAAAGTAAAGTGTCATCCCGTTTGGTAAAAACTCTGTACCCATGAACTACCACATAGGCAGCAATCTACTAACACTGAATGCATGATAAGAGACCTTGGAACCCAAGTGGACAGTAGTCTCTCCTTTGATAGTCACATTGCCACAGTAGTCTGGCACACCTCATCATAAAATGGTTCTCATCAAGGAAAAAAAAAAAAGAGTGGTCATTGTTCCCCTCTACTCGACACTCAGACCCATTATAGAGTAAAATGCCCCTTTTGGAATGTACCTCACAGGACATCTGCAGCAGATGGAAAGGCCACAGAAGTACCTCACAAAGAGGATTACTGGCCTCAAACAAATGCCCTACACTGACAGCCTCAAAAAACTCCAGCTTTACTCCGTAGCATATTGTCTACTCCGAGGTGACCTCTGCCTAACATATAAAGCTATGTCAAACCCAGAGCTGTTGGACATACTACACCTAAAGAAATCCCAATCCCTCCGAGATACATGCTCTAGGGACCTAAACCTTGTCACCACAATAAACAGGACATGCTGTAGGGATAGATTCCTGTCCCAGAGACTTCCCATACTCTGGAACAGGCTACCCATCTATGTCAAGCAAATTTCTTCATTAGCACTCAAGAAAAATCTAAAAGAGTGGATGAGAAATAGAAAATACACCCTGGGAATCACTTCTGTGTCTCTGCTCGACAGTGGCACAGGAAAATAACTTTCTTGGGTGGTGTAAACCAGGGAACCTTGTTGGCTAGGCTTACGCAAGCCCTTGGGCCAACAGCCCAGTACCTACCTATGAAACTATATCACTATCCTGCCAAATTCACATTCACAAGTTGCATCCAACGAGTATAGTAATCCTGTGAACAGCTGCTATTAACCATAGAGACTTTACTAAGAAGCAGTAACAGCAGTAGATTGCCACGTCTTCCATCCACATCACACAGAGAATTTAAAGTAGCAGCACAGCCCATCAAAAACTCTTTTTGGGAGGGAAATCAGTGGGCCTACAGAAACCCATAAGCAAATACATAGGGAAGACATACAGACTCCATAGACTTAAAACAAAACCAGCCTGTAAAATCATACTTCCTTTTCCTATATCTTCAAGGAGTAAGGGGTTGCACTTAAGTCTCGACATTCTCTTCTCTATCTTCCAAATGTAGCTCCTGTAAGGCAGCTATGCAGAGTTTAGATTCTTAAATAAGTAAAACACTCTATCCTTTTTAACCGACTGCTTACACCTTCATTGTATGCCCTGCAATACAAAACTATCACCCATTTATTAGAAAATGTACCCTCAAGTTCATATATTTCCTAATACTTTCAGGCATTCTCTTTAACTATTTTCCTTCATCACTCTTGCCTTCACTCTCTAGTCAGCACCTCCTTAACTTTTTAATTTCCTCACACCTTTTAATTCTTGAAATCATCATGCACACTTTTAGAAATTAACACTTGTTTTAATTTTTACTGAACTGAACTCCAGTTTGTAATTCTTTCGAACTGAACTCTACTTTCATAACTCAGTTCCTTTGCTCTCTCTGGAGTCTTCTGAAAATGGCCTTTTGACCACTAGGGACAACCTGGTCCAATAATACCTGGAATAAATAATTTTTGCAACCTCTTCCTACATTGCTCATTAGAACAAATTGATAAAAATGCTAATAGCTGTAATGCTCTTCATGCCCTTTAAAATATTGCAGTTCGTCAAGTTCACTTCCAAAGTGATAAACTAGTTACAAAATATCCAAAACCAGCTAGAATTTTCAGCTTACATAAACCTACTACTAGAAGTAAGTTTAAAATGTTATTGTATACACTGACGTAATAAGACATTTGTTTTCAAAATGCAGCAATAAACACAAACCATTAGACAAACTCTTCCCCAAAACAGCCATGGACAACTAGTAAAGAAACTTGAAGCTTTGAAAAATAATCCGATAAAATAATTATTCAAACATATAAATAGCTTTGACCTAATATCTGATAAACATTATGTTTCCAAAATGCCTTTAGTTGTTACAGCCTTATTATCTGCTACTTCAACTCCAGCTACTCGAGTGATATGACGTGCCATAACTGCTGGGATACTTGCAGCTACAACCACAAGTACTGAACCAAACCATAAAGTATAAACCACTACTTAAAATTTGCAAATGGAACCCCTACTAAACATCAAAGTGGTTCCAAAATTACCTCGAAAGTACAGCATCATAATTCCACACTAACAACCTCTTATCATAAAATTCCCAGGGTCAAGTCTACAAACCCATCCTACCTACTTCATTAATAATATCACAAAAAAACCATCACATAACATCACAATATTTTTTGTTTATCAAACGTCCACTTTTCACCGGATATGTCCTTCTTTGTGTCTTGTTCAGGCGTCCGGGCGGCTTTTAAAACGTCCGCGATTTGTCCGGCTTCATAATCCCTGACCTGTAATTCGAACCCATGCATGTATAGAAGAGCCTATGCTGAGTCATGAGCTGGCGAGATTGTGTTTGCGCTGGGAGTAGAGGGTCGGGCTAGATTCAGTGGGGAAAGGCAACTGTCTTGTTGAGCAATACATTCTAGCCATATTGCTGTGATGGCCAGATTCCCTCATTGAAGGGACCCAGGGCCTTCAACCAAGGAATCTAGCCTGTTGGGTATGTGAGAAGGCTAAATTAGAAGGGAGATACTATCTTTTGCAATAGAATTGAGTCCCAATGCACACAGGCTAGATTCCCTTGGCTGAAAGGACTTAGTATAGCAATAACCCACGCCTGGGTGTGGGTAATGCTAAATTTACCCACGGTTGGCGTGGTTTGGTCCCGAGGAACCAAACCCAAATTACCACCGTGGGTTACTATTATCATGACATTATTTAAAAGAAACTATTACTTTTCTTAAATAATGGCAAAAATTCCTGTTTACTGCCCTTCCGCAGATGTCTGGCATCCGGCAGTTCTGATGTACTGCGCCCTGGGGGTACATCAAAATTACAAAAACGGAGAAAGCAAGATCTCCGTTGCTGTCTCGCTATGTTAAATGGTTTAACATGGGGAGACAGTTAAAATAAAAAGCGGACATCTCCGTTGCTTATTTTAAAAATGTCTGCTATGTTAAACTCATTTTCTTTTTAAAGCAAGGGATCTTGCTTTCTCCGTTAAAAACTGTCTGATGTTAAATGGGTTTAACATAGCGAGACGCTTAAATAAAAACGGAGATCTCCGTTGCTTTGCTGTTAAATTACATGGCAA
>NW_025059993.1:0-5209 GCF_019279795.1 Protopterus annectens
CCCCAGCTTAATAAACCAGGGGCTCGGGTTAAAACCCTTTTTTTTAGACAGGGGTTTTGGGGTTGAAAGGAACAGTTTTCATTTGCCAGATCATGTTAAAGTAAAGCTTCTAGATGCACCTCTGGAAAAAGACAAGCTATTTGGTGCTAATGCACAGGGTGTGTTGAAATCAATTGAGGAAAAGGCTAAATCAGTACAAACAGTCAAAGATTTCCTCCAGATTCAGCCACCAAGGTTCAGCAGGAATTGGCCTTCAAATTGGTCCTTTCCAGACACTGACAAGTTTCAAAGGGGAAAAACAGGCGTGCTCGAGGTAGAGGGCAATACCAAGGCTCCTACAGGGGCCAATGGCAACCAACTAATCAGAGAAGTGGCGCAGGGACTCCTGCTCCACAGGGACAATCACAATGACTTGACTTTGACACCACCGCCAAGGCTCAAAGAGAAGCACCTTTAGGGAAAATTATCCTTATTTTACAAAAAAATTGGCACATTTTTACAAAGGACAAATGGATTTTGGACATAATAGACAAAGGTTACAGGTTCCACTTCCATACCACCAACAAGACAAGGCATGCCAAACCTGCCACAAATCAAAGGGCAGAGGCACTCATACAAGTTTCAAAGCTGTACAAATCAAAGCAATAGAAAAGGTTCCTCCTCAGGAACAAGGCCGGGGATTCTATCAAGACTGTTCCTTGTTCCAAGAAAAGAAAAGCAATGGAGACCTTTTCTGGACTTGTCCTCTAAACACTTTTCTCATTGTGCCAAAATTCAAAATGCTGACGTTACAGCAACTCCTATGCTGGGCAAGGGGTCTTGGCTGGTTACTCTGGACCTCAAGGAGGCATACCTGCATGTCCCAATCAGACACAGTTGCAGAAGATACCTCAGATTTTTTGCAGGGTCAGAGCATTATCAATTCTCAGCATTGCCGTTTGGCTTATCTACTGTGCCCAGAGTATTCCGAAATGCCTGGCATCAGTAATTGCACTTGCAGACTCCAGGGGGTACAAATATACCCTTACCTGGACGACTGCCTTAACAAGCGGACAGCAAACAAAGCCTTGATAAGAAACTTGGACTATGTCATTCACTTACTACAGGCTTTGGGATACACAGTCAACATTCAAAAATCAAGACTACTGCCATCCCAACAAATAATTTTCTAGGAGCCAAACTGGACACAAACTCACAAATGGCTTTCCTCACAGAAGAAAAACAAGAACAATTACCAGATTACTTCAAAAACCTAGCAAAGCTCACCCAGATGACTGCAAGGAAAATCCTGCAGGCCCTGGGTTTTATGGCATCTTGCATTCTTCTGATTCCACTGGCAAGACTACACATGAGAAAACTACAATGGTACCTAAAACGTTTATGGTCTCAGCACAGCCACAACTTAGAAGAAATTATACCACTCATTCCATGTCTTCAAAAGGAATTTTTGTGGTGGGCCAAGCAAGTCAACTAAACAAAGGCATGTCCTTCAACAAACCTCAAGCAAGTCAAACCATTACAACACACGCCTCAGATCATGGATGGGGGGCGCACATGGAGGACAGATGCATTCAGGGGCAATGGGCTCCCCGGGAAATGCATCTGCACATAAATCAAAAAGAGATGTTGGCAGTGATTCATGCAATCGAGGCCATTGGAAAATTTCTTCAACAAGGTCATCTGCTAATAAGACAGACAACACCACTGTCATGTGGTACATAAACAAACAGGGAGGCACTCATTCTTACCCCTCTGCAGACTAACAATGACTCTTTGGGAAAAGGCCCTGAAATTTAACCTACAGTTGCAATCCCAGTTTGTTCCAGGCAAGGACAATGTTCTGGCGGACAGTCTAAGCAGAAACATTTTGGATCCACGAATGGATGCTGCATCCAGACATTTTCACAAATAACTCATGCATGGGGAAGGCCGGACATAGACCTCTTTGCCTCTCACCTCAATCATCATCTGAAGAAGTCCTGTTCAAGGACACACCATCCTCAAGCCTGGAGAATGGATGCTCTCTCCTTCAGCTGGAATTCTCTAACAATCTATGCATTCCCACCTCTACCATTAATGACCAAGGTGTTACTGAAGATCAAAGCAGAAGCAACCAAAGGATTTTGATAGCTCCAGACTGGCCAAGGCAGCACTGGTATCCATTACTAAGGAGCATAACTCGCACCAACGTGGCCCTGCCTCAATGGCCTCTGCCTCTAACACAGCACAATTACAGGACTGTTCATCCCAACCTGCAAACATTGCAGCTGACAGCTTGGAGGGTTCCATGACTTCTACCCATATCTCTGTCCCTCCAAAAAAGTTCAAGAGATCCTATTGGAAGCACCCACACCTTCCACCAGAAAAACTTATTCAGCCAAATGGAAGAGATTCATCACCTGGAATGCCAACAAGGGTCAGGATGCATCAGTAATGAAACATCCACAGATAGTAGAATACTTGGCAGAAATGCTTCATAGTGGCCTTTCATATTCTTCCATAAAAATACACGCTTCAGCAATCTGAGCAAAATACAACTGTGATCTAACTGTGTTTTCACATCCTTTGCTAAGACAGTTTCTAAGAGGGATAAAGAATATCAAACCTCCCAGGCAACCCCCAGTGCCTGCATGGTTCCTCCACTACATCTTGGACAAATTGACTATCCCTCCTTTTGGGCCAACAGCATCTTCAGAATGCAATTTCTCTCCTGGAAAACAGTTTTCCTGTTGGCAGTTACCTCAGCAAGAAGAGTCTCGGAGATACAGGCCCTCATGGCAGTACCTCCATTCTCATTTTCATCAGGACAGAGTTTCTTTAAGAACCAATCCTTCATTCATGCCAAAGTGATATCCAGGGTGTCTCTAAATCAAGCAATTCACCTGCCTACTTTCTTTCCCAATCCTCAAAATAAAGGAGAAAAGCTGCTGCACACTTTGGACATACACAGACAATTACGCTACTACTTGGACAGAACAAAGGCCAACAGAAAGTCTGACCAACTATTTGTAGCTTACGCTGCTGGAGTGCAAGGAAAGGCAATTTCAAACAAACAATTTCAAAATGGATTGGACACTGCATCAGATTCTGTTATTCTTTCCATGGAAAAGGTGTGCTAGCCAATATCAGGCCACACTCCACCAGAGCTATAGCCACCTCCACAGCCTTTCTAAGAGGGTGGCTACAAAGGACATTCTAGAAGCTGCTACATGGAGCTCCGTGCATACATTTTCCAAACACTACAACCTGCCTTTATACTCCAGATCCCGAGCAGGCTTTGCTTGCAGTCCTGCAGGGTATTTTAGCTACACCATCTTTTTCTTAGATCCTACCACCCCAGCTTGACTATGGTATTCGACCCATATGTCAGGACTGCAGTTGCATTCTTGAAGGACATAGTACAGTTTTGTACCTACCATAAATGTAGATGTCCGATAGATATGCAACTGCAGTCAGGTTCCTCCCTCCTACCCCTCAGTAATTTCCTTTTGGGTCCACTACCCTTTTTCCAACTTAGCTGGGGATATCTTTTATGGTGTATCTGTTTATTACTATTATGCATGTCTGGAATTTTATGCATTTTCTAAATTTAGCCTCCCTTGGAGGGCACCTGGCATCTGGGGCAAGAAACACTGAAGAAGATGGTGTCGGCTGATGATTTTATACCCCAGTCGCTCTGGCGCGGAAGAAGCAAACAGCCGCGGACCCAGACTTTGGAATCCGGCCGACCGAGGGGCTGCCTGAGGCAGGACAACCCATATGTCAGGACTGCAGTTGCATATCTATCGGACATCTACATTTATGGTAGGTACAAAACTGTACTTTTGCCTGAGTCACTGATTTTGTTGAATGCCTTCCTGTGTACTTATTTTTTACTATGTACATTTCATTTGTGTTTAACTAGGTTGTGGTTGAAAAGAGGCTCAGTCTACTTTCTGCTTCAAAGCAAATATATGAAATATAAAATATAAATGTAATATAAAATAAAATAAATATAATATAATATAATATAATATAATATAATATAATAGAAGTCATTCATTTGGCCTAAAACCAGTTTCACTGAATTTTCATTTACAGAGGTTTCAACTTTCTTTAAATAGGTGTGAACTTGAGGGCTGTTATACTTAGTAGTTGAGATTAAGCGGCTTTGTCCCACATGTGGGGTTAAGAGGGTTTTGTTCCTTCTGCAAAAATTGTCAAAATCATTTTTAGACCAAATGAGATATAATGTAATATAATATAATGTAATATAGCATAAACATAACTATCCTTTTCCCCCAAACACTTATGTAAAAGCTAGAGAAGAATATACATTAAACATCTCTACAGAATTAGAGAAAAAATGTACTAATGTGACTAGGTAGCTGCCTTTCCACTGTACCCCATGTCATCCTAATGACAGTTTCATCATTTTGCAGTTTAGCCATTCCAGTATCCAGCTGACCAGCTGTACACCCCAACTTACCACTGAAGCACTTAAGGCTAGTTTTAAAGCCTAGTACACACTTTGTTCTGGAACTAGCTACCCACTGTCTATTAAAAGAGTAAATTCACATATAGTCTAGTTTCTAAACTCACTTCTGCTAACCAAAAATATAAAGAAGGTAAACAACTAAAAATTAGAAAAACAACCCCAATATCATAAATATAACTATGCCATACACCACACAGATTAGATGGCTGTAAATGCCTAACTTTGATGAAATCAAAAGACCTCTAAATTAAACACAAATCAGTATTCAAAGAGTCATGACAATTCAAAAGACTGAAACACAATAAATAAAATCAATAAATATCCATTGTGCCTTTTAATTGCATTTAAAGTTCTGCAACCCCTCTATAACTACCTTCCCACCTTTTCCTTACCATTCTGTACCTGTCTTATGCCTTTTGAATGCCTCTATGAATACTCCTCGACCACCTCTTTCAATTGCCCATTCTGTGGTCTACAACCCTCTTTTCTGCAGAAGTACTTCCTGTTTTCATCCTGTTCAGAATAAACCCTTCACTGCTCCCTGACAATTTTGTGCACCAACGTCAAGCAACCTTTGATTTTTGAGAATAGCTGTAGCACTTCTAATTTCTGGTTATATCTATTCACATTCTTCCCACGTAACATTTTGGGGTTTTTTTCTTGGTTCCTTCAAGTAACTTGAAACCTTTGACCTTGATTTCCAAGACTGCATGCAATACTACTAGTGTAGTG
>NW_025059994.1:0-5373 GCF_019279795.1 Protopterus annectens
AAACCAACCTGAGACACACAGTCTGAAAGCTCTATAGTGTCTCTTTTTATAGAAGTACAGTTCAGGTCATTTACACCTACATGGACTATGATGAAGTCATACTGCTCCCTGTGGTGTAATGATTTGAATGCATGCATGATTTGGCAAATTCTAGCTCCAGATAAGCAACTAACAGTTATCTTCTCCTTGTTCAGCCTGGTTAGAGGGCATCAGTATATCTTACAATGGAGTGTGTTTGCTTGCCTTAAGAGTTTAATGTTTGGAGCTCCACTGAGAGTGACTGTATGTGTGCTGCTATGTGTTGTTTTTTTCTGAGTGCCTTTTGGCTTGCTGAGGCATAGTTTTGACAACAGATGGTCTAGGCAATCATTGTTTAGAAAGATTGATTTTAAGTGCCTCGGCTTATACTAGTCTATACGTGTGTTATGTCCTATGTGAAGTGGATGTTGTGTACATGGTTTGTTCTCATCTCCATGACACTGATATACAAATTGGTCTCTTCTGGGGACCATGTGTCTTGGACTGAAGAAATGACCCTCTCCAGCTGGGAGGTGTCCATGGTTACTGAGGCTACTGGGGGCAGATGTACAAGAGTTCAGCCTTGGGAAACTTTATCTGACTGAATCCACCAATGTAAATGGTCTTTGCATACTTAAGTGAGTTTGATCAGAGAGGACAAGGGATGGTGAATAATTGACCACTGAACAGGTATGGTCCACTGAAGAATGCACATATAGAAACAGGCCATAGGAACTAAGGTTATGGCAGCTGCCATTGATTCTAGGGCTTGAAGAATAAGTCTGGCTGGGGGGAAGAGTATACAATAATTTGTTCCACCTGACACCTGACTGTCCTCACTTGATGTGGTGGAAGAGAGGCTATCTGATTGACTCGTATTCAACTGAGCACAAATGAACTCCAGACTTTGAACAAGCTGGAGATGAGACTTACAGATGTGGACTGAGATGCCTAGTGATTGATATAACCAGAGCAAGCAGTTACTGGATTTCTCCAAAAGATGCTTGATTGGGATGGTGAGGAGCCAGTCATTTAGATATGGAAACACTTGCAATCCCAGCAGTCTCAAGTGAGCTGTTACCACTGCCATACATTTGGTACACACCATGGGGGCTGTGGTGAGACCAAAGGGCAGGGCTCTGAACTGACAGTGTCTAGCCCCTAGCCAAAAGAACAGAAACCTTCTGGATCATCTGTTCATCTTGATGTGATAGTACACATCCTGAAGATCGATGAAGCACATCCAATTGTCTTTGCATAGAAATGGCAGAATGGACTAAACTATGATCATATGGGACTTTGCCTTTTTTACCAATTGATTTAGTTTACTTAGATCTAGAATTGGTCTCGGATCCCCACTTTTCTTTGGCACTAAAAATAAACTTGAGTAAGTTTTGAATCTTTTTTGGTGTGGTGGGACCTCTTAGATGACTCTAGCAGCTTTTGAATTTCTTGAGCTGCTACCTCCCTCTGACTAGGCAGGACATTGAGTAGTAGTTTCCTTTTGGTTGGGGGAATCTGAGAAAATAGTATGAAATAACCTCTGAATACAATTTTTAGCAACAAGAATATTTTGTTATTGATGCCCAGGCATACCCTATGGCAGGCAGGGTCTTTCTATACTGTTCAGGCTGGGAAAGCATTTTTTTTTATAGTAGGGCCAAATAAATACATTCCATCAAAGGGAGCACTGATGAAAGAAGACTTGAAAGGCTTCTAAAGTTGCATAAGTTCATCCAGACATATCTCCTAATGGTTCATAGGTTCAGGCTATGCCTGAACCTGCACGCCGTGAGTTACCTTCCACAGTATGGGAAATTGGCCTCATGAACACATTAAAGATAGATAAGAGAGTGGCCAGTTGTGAAGAAGGCTTCTTGTAGTCCTCCATGGACATGGACTCAGAGGGATTTGGAAAGTTCCTTAGTCAAATCATGCTGCAATCTTGTGAAATGTGCTAACTAATTCAAAGACCATAAGGCAAAGGACACTGAGGCAAAAACGTGCATCCTAAATCTGTCCAATGCCCTGAACTCTCTGTTAAGGGGATGGATAGAGGAGCTCTGCCCTGCCAGCTCCTTCTTTGTGGCTGCCACCACAGCCATAGCATCAACAGGAACTACCTTGCTCTCATGTGGCCTGTCTTTAGGTGGGGCAAAAAATGTATCAGTGCGATGGTGAATGGGTTCTAGAGTATTTGGTTCTTTCCATGCCTGGCAAGAGAGTACATGCTTCCTTTCAGGGAACCTCCTCAGTGGAATGGTGTGGAGAGGTATCCAAAGAGAAAGGAAAGTCCTTGATGGGGACTGTCTGGACACTTGCTGGGGACTACTGTCCCCGTGAAACAGGCCTGAGAGGACCAGAGCTTGGACCAGAAGGAGGCAGGGCTGCAGAATCTAAAGAGGATAGAGTAGATGAATCTCTTGGATGAGAGAATACCGTCTCTACTACCTCACAACCAGAAGGACCAGGAGATGCCATAGCTGGTCGCACTGGAGCTGGAGCTGTGGATGCTACCATGCCTTGATCTTGCCTGGACCCATGTCTCGAAGGGGAGTTGGACCCAAACTGTCCAACACCAAAGATCCAAGGGGCAGGGACAGCCCAACAACCTCAGAGGGGAACCCAGCCTCCCCCCAGACCCACCACTGATGCTTCAGCTCTGAGGGTCATCCTGGTCCAAAGGAATCAGTGCTAAACAAGTCAGGTAAACAGTTGGTGTTGCAACTGGACAAATCACACCTATTCACACCATTTTATCTGGCTCAGCCTTAACTCCGTCATGCATGGCTATTGGAACTTTACGTGCTAGCCTGATAACTGGAGTGTTCTCTGGGTCTAACTTCATGGAGTACACAACAGGAAGTTTGCTTAGTTTGTCTTTATAAAGATCAGCATAGGTAGAAAAAAAAGTGCTGCGAAAAATTAGAGTAGAGGTCTTTTAAGCTAACATGGTGGACTTCCTTACTGAATGAAAGCAGTCCCATTTTCAAACTGTCTCTGAGCCCTAATGGTGACTGAATGTGCCTTTTGACTACATAAAATAATAAGTCATAGCTCCTTCCAGTAGAGTAACATGAAAGCACTACTGAGCCTTCAGTTTGAATTTTTTCACCTCCATAAGCAGCAAGCTTTGCACACCTTGCCAAATCAAGCCTTTCATCATGACACACTCTAGCAAATGTTTCTGCAGACATAACATTGCACTTGGAACCTGTATCAACTTTGAGCTTTTTGGGTTTGCCATTTATCCGAACAGTACAAAATACTTCATTCTTTGCCCTTAAATCTACTGCACTGACCATTTCATGAAGCACTGACACGTCATCAACATAAAGAGTAGGGTTGCAACTGTCTGACTGATCAACTAATTTCTTAAATTGTTCCCTTTTGATAAAAGAATGCAGGCCTTTTGATTTACAAAATCTTTTGAAATGATACCACTTCATTTGTGGCATTGCTGACCAAAAGCTAAACATTTTTCCCTTTTAGATTCATGACTTCCGCCACAATTATGACAGCTGGCAATGAAACTGGATTGGACCCTATGCTTTGAGTTGCTGACTCACTCTTGTGCTTCACTGAGACTGTGCGAACTCTGGAATTTACTAGAAAGTTCTGAGTTTACCAGTGAGTGCTGCAGGGGCTACAGTTGCTGCCATGTGCTTTTAACCAAGTGCTGCATACTATTAACACAAGCTATATATCACTGTGCCTTGTAGAGCTACCTCACTTTTGTAAGCATATTTGTGTGCTTTTAGGTGAGCTCATATATCTGACAAATCTCAGTGGCTTTATTCAAAGTTAAATTACACTCACAAAGCAAAATCTTTCTCAGCATCATCTTTTATGCCAATTCACCCCTTAAGTCACCAAATCTGCACGTTTTAGCCTTATTCCTCAGGTCAGTTATATATGCTGCAAAATTTTCACCAGGCTTTTGATCCCTTTTGTAAAATAAGTGCCTTTCCATAGTAACATTTGTTTGAGGGTTACACATTTCTCTAAATTTACGTTTTAAACACTCAGGGTCCTCCTTTCAGTCAGCCGGTACAACAATATGATGTTTTTCCCCCCTCTCCTGTATACATAGCAGGTGCATACTCAAATGAACGTTCCCTTTGTATGGCTTCTGACCCAGCTAAATTCAGTAGAATAAATGCCTTTGTATGGTCATCTTTATCAGAAAATGCAGCCTGTATGAAAATGTCAGCAATTTTACTGTCAAACACAAATAAATGCACTGGGCTTAAAAAATTTATCTGCCATGCCCACAAAGTATATACAAACACACTGAAAAATATGGCTCTTGTAATTATGTACAAATAAACTGTTGTAATAACATTCAAATGCACAATAAACTCTTTGAAATACTATACTTTGCCAAATATGCTCTATAATGGCTATACTCTGCGAAATATGCCCTGTAATGGCCCATACTTTTGCAAAATAGCTTTACTGCAACATTGCACAAACATACAAACACTTCCTACACTTCTGATAACTCGAATATCTTTGCTTAATATGAAAATACATGTGTGAAGATTGTGTGAAGATGGGTGAAGGCTGCCATCCCAGCCAGATAGAATTTTGGAGATCATTCTGTCATCTGTAAATATTAATGTAAACCACAGGCTGTTGTGTTAAATGATAAAAATAGTGTTACATGTGGAACTGGAAAATAATGTAACAACAGTGCACTCTACTGACCAAGTAAAGCATGGTGTGACCCTTTGATGTTAAAACTCGGAAACGGTAAGGCTAGAGTGAGGCATCCTGCCTATTGTTCTAAGGCCAGAGTTAATGGCCAGAAATTGCAAGCATAAATGTCTTTTATTGCTCTGGTTTCTGCCCAGATGTGAAGAATATAAATGTAGTTTCTGTTAGGCTGGCAATCCAGGGAAGTGTGAATAATGATGTAATGTGAAACAGGAATGTAATTTTAAAAACAGAGAGAATCAGAGAGCATTAAGCATTTTTGTCTTGACCATCCAACTCACCAGCACTGTCTTGCTCTATAAGTAAGTTTATCTTAGATTTGTGTTTTCTCTTAGAAATGCGAGCCGCCATCTTTAATTACTGGAATACCCCCCTGGCTGCTGTGCATTCCTGGCCATAGCATCTTTAACTCTCTTCCCATTCTCCTATCCTGCTCTAAGATTAAGGGTCTACCTGCCTGGAGAATAAGGACCCCCACAAATATTACCAGCCACTCATCCTTAAAACTACTGAAACTTGCCATCTTAAAGTCAAAAAGCCTGCTACCAAGGGAAGCAAGAAAGTATGTGTTCCCCAAGCCTAAGGGTTTTCCTAACATAACTTCTATGTGTGTAAAAACAATATTAAACAATTAGT
>NW_025059995.1:0-5044 GCF_019279795.1 Protopterus annectens
TTTTAAGGTATGTCCATCAGATCTGGGTTAGAGATGGCTTTGTACATTAGGGGGTCCTCTGGTGCGATATGCTAGGGAGTGGGCGGGGTTTTTGAGACAGTCTTATGGCATATGTTTGAGGCCTTTAATCCCTTAGTGGTATTCTGTGGCCTTTCTAGTTGTTGTAGATGTCTTCAAGGCACATGCCAAATGGGGCATTGTACTCTATCATGGGTCTGATGGGGGATGAGTGGAAAAATAAACCTCTTTTTTTCTGGGGGAAAACCCCGGGATCGGGCTGCGGACTCCCTCAAATTTTATTTTTTTTAGGCCATTGGAGTGGTCTACATGCTGGCAGTAAGCCCCTAGAGGGCAAGGCGTCTGTGCACTGACAAGCTGGGAGGATATATGGGACTGCAACAGCAACACCCAGAACAGTCTCGGGAGCTTGGGATCTCTGGGGGAAGGGAGCTTTACTGGGATCTGGTTTTGTGAGTATTGCCCAGGTTTGGTATGGAGAACAGACAGGTAAGTGTATGGTGCATTTTACTTTATGTGTTGGTGTTTTTAACTGGAGTTGTGTATGTGTTAGCTGGTGCTTGTAACGGGTTTGTATGTGTTAGCTGTTGCTTGTAACTGGAGTTGTGTATGTGTTAGCTGGTGCTTGTAGCTGGATTTGGGATGTGTTAGCTGGTGCTTGTAACTGGAGGTGGGGATGTGTGTGTGTGTGGGGGAAAATCCCCCAGGTGCTCATGGTGGTGTGGTAAACCTCAGGCTTGAACTCTGAATGCAGGTTTTAAAAGACTTGAGTTCCCCCCCCCCTAAAAACAGTTTTTTGCCTCATACTTGATCTGATCTGTTCCTCATAATATCTGTGGTTTGTAAATGTTGCAATGCTTGATATTTGATGGTGTAGTAGTATTGTTGCCAAAAGCTGCAGGTTCTCAGGTTTGATTCTTGGCGGGGTTCCTTCTTTGGGGGGTCTTATTCTCCCTGTGTTTGTGGGGTTTGCTTTGTGTCCTCCCATGTTAAAAAGACATGTCTGCATTATTTCTTCCTGGGCCTCTGCTAAAAATTTTTTATGTTCCAAGTCAGACTGTCCTGATTAACAAATGTTAAATAAAATTGACAGGCATTTGAATTTCAGATTTGGTTTCTGAATGTTTAATTCCTTCAGATTTGAGGGGGCAGAGGTATTTTGTTGCCTCACAGCTATGGGTTTTTCTGGTTTGATTCTTGGTTGGGTCTTTTGTAGTCTGCATCCCTCCTGTGTTTGTGATTTGCTCTGGTCCCCCCATTTTACAAACTGTCTGCAGTATTAACCCCCGTCTCTGCTGAAAATTGTTTTGTTCTTTTGCAGTAAAATTGACCCATTTGAATTTCAGACTTCAGGTTTCTGAATTTTTAAATTTCCCTTGCAGATTTGATGGTGCAGTGGTATTTGTTGCCTCACAGCATAGGTTTTCTGGTTTGATTTTTGGGTTTGGGGGTGGCTTCTGTGTGGAGTCTGCATCTCCTCCCTGTGTTTGTGGGATTTGCTCTGGTGCCCTGCCTTTTTAAAAACCCAAAATCCCCCCCTTTGCTGAAAATTGTTTTGTTCTGCCCCAGTAAATTGACCAGCATTTGAATTTCAAACTTCATGTTCTTCAGAATACATAGTAGCACAACCTCTAGCAATTTTCTAAGTTTATAAGATGAATATTTTAAATTTGTCCCTATTTTGGGACTGTATTCCCCATTTTTGGGCCCGAGGTTTTGTGCTAAGGTTGACAGCTATGGCAAGAACTGAATTCACTGAATATGGACTGAAAATTGTGCATATTTACTGATAAAGGTACTGTAAAATTTGGGCATTTTTACTGATAATGGTGGACTGTATAATTGTGCATATTTACTAATAATGGTGGACTGTGGAATTGTCATATTTAAAAATGGTGGACTGTAGAATTGTGTATATTTACTAATAATGGTGGACTGGGGGCTCTGAGTAGACTTTTATGATAAATGTTCTCAACTGGGCAGTTTGCCATTGGGGGTGCATATTTTTTTGTTTCATTGCTTACGGGAAAAATGTTCAAAACAAATTTAAAACACCCTCTAACAAGTGTACTGGTACAAGGAATATAATTTTTAGTACAATGAGGAAGGTGTATCAAAGAGCACATGTTTTTCATAAACCTATGATTAAAACACCCCAAAAATTTCTTTATCTGCCACTGGCAAAATGTATTTTCTTTGAATGTGGGGTTTTAATGCTGTTTCAATGAAGTGAGTTTCAAGGGCAAAAAGTTTTAATGCTAAGTTTTCATTGTGAGACTGCATTGCTTTGTTTAACAGATGACTTAATGTTTGTGCTGTAAAATACAAAATAAAACTTTCAAATGAAGTCCAATCATTGAAGTAAACAGTATGCACATTGTTTTATGTAAATGGGTGAAATAGCCTTTGGAAAATGGCTGCAGGGCTCCAGTTCAACCATTATTTTGTCAAACAAAACTCAAAAGGCCCCGCTGGACTATACCCCCCCACTGTCCAGATTTTCAAAAAAAGAATAGATTTTTTCTTCTTTTTTTTTGGTTTTTTGTTCATAAAATTTGTAGTTTTAATTCCTAAATGATTTGGAAGTCACTAAATAATAAGTTTCAGACTTCATAACCTTCATAAAATGCATGTTAAACTAAGAGCCGTTCTATCAACTGTCTCAATTTATAAAAAGCAATTTTAGTACTGTTTATATGTAATATATTTGGCCTTGTTCAGATTTACTGCATTAACATTGAGAGGTACATGCAAATAAAAGCTTTATAGAATTAGGCATAAACCCTCAACTGTCCCCAATTTTTGGGTCAAAATGTTGCTCTTTTAATCCCCCCATAAAAAAATTTTGGAAAAAAACATGGAGGGTTTGCAATTGAAATAACTGTTTAAAAAAGTTTAGATTACTTGAAATGCATGTAGATTCTTTTATTTTGTCAGCTGCTCAAGGTACAATTATTAAAGTGTCCTTCTTTGACAGGTAGCAGCTGTATTGTGTGTCTATTTTATATTTTGCATCACATTTTGGTCCATTTTTTATAAAATTGTGTTTTCAAATTATGACAAATCACTAAAAACAAGAAAATGACAGACATTTGAGTTTCAGATTTTATACCCTTCAGAAAATTCATACTAATGCAAGACCTATTCTATTATCTTTCTAAGTTTATTAGAGCAATATTTAAAAAATTTCCTTATTTTGGGCCTTTGCCCCACTTCTGTGTATGGCTTTGTCCAGATTTCTTGCTCTTGAGGTTGAGAGGTAGGGCAAATGTCGGGGCCATCACAGTCAGCCAGAGAGATTTCAAATTGTGACATGCTTGTTGCCCACTCCCCATGTAGTGACTCTGGATGTGTCCAAGCAAGGAAGGAGATTTTATCTACCTTGGATGGGAGGAGACACTGCATAAACAAGTGGCTTTTCATCTGTCCTTGTTTTTGCAGAATGGTCTGGTTTCTGTCATATTTTTGTACTGTTGATTTATGCTAATTACTCAGTGCCTGTTGCTCTGTGTTTAATGAAAATGCCATAAGGTAAGCTTGTCTGACTTTAAGATGAAAGTAAGCTTTAATAAGCATACTGTTAAAAATTGCCAACATGAAAGCCTTTCTGTTGTTGCCATGCAGAGAATACTTGACTAGATAATGTATAAGCCTTGGGTAAAAGGACAGGATTCCATTATTTTAAAAAGCTCATTACACTTGTTGGAGCTTGTCAACTCTACAGACTTTACCCGTAAACTAAACAGAATGCCAATCATGTTTTGCACATAACCTGTACAGTAATCCTTTGAGCAATGTAGCTTGAGCTTGTTTCTTGTTTGCTTTTCATTTTTACTTTTATCATGTTTTCATGAAACAAGTTGTCAGGGCAGGTCTTTTTGGATAAAAAACATTTTTACAAGTGGGGCATCACATAGATTTCTACTTTCAGCATGTTGCTTGGTACTTTAATAAAGCTGAATATATTATAATTAGAACTGCAGTGGGGGAAGTGGTTTGAGTTGAGTGCTTCTGGTTTTTTTATACTTGATTTTGACTGGCATTCCAGTAATGTATTTAAAAAATAATTTATTTTTCATGCCTCACAACCTTTTGTTTCCATCTAGATATTAAGTAAACTGTCATGGGCCCAATGCATTGAAATATTTTTATTCTTCTACACTTATTTTTGTCTTTATTGGACTTTCATAATGATGGTTTGCCACCCAGGGCAGCTTATTTAATTAAAGTTAGTTTTTTGTGGTTTTGTGTATAGCTCCTCCCCTTTATGGTTGACCACACCCCTTCCCTTTGACCCCACCCATTCAGCGTCTCCTGCAGCCCCCCTGTGATTTGAAGTCACCAGCCGCCACTGGGAGAACCCCTTTGTGATGGGGTGTGCCACTTAGAAGGATTTCCTGACCACTCTGGGGATGTGATTATCATAGGAGAGACTACTGTCCACCTGTGTCCTAAGGTCTCTTATCACACTTTTGGTGTTTAGTAGGCTACCACCTATGTGGTAGTGCATGGGTACAGTGTTTTTCCCAAAGGGGATAACAATGCACTTCTTGGCATTGAGCTTGAGGCCATGAATTTGACACCAAGCATCAGTCTCAGTGAAGCCCCTTTGTAGAATGTCCACATCATTAGGCAATTCTATTATGGCACCTAGTTTGCAGTTGCCTGCGAACTTCATTAGCCAGAGACCATCTGTATTAGCCTGGACTTCTGAGAAGTAGATACCGAACAAGAGAGGACCCAGGACCGAACCCTGTGGTACTCCACTTGCAACTGGTCTGAAGTCAGATTTTTGGGTACTTTCACTGTGTGGGTTCTGTCAGTGAGCCAGTTGGCCACCCAGATTGTGACATAGGGTTATGCATAGTCCAGTGAGTTTTTTAAAACCAAGTGAGGGATGGTGTCAAAAGCCTTGGAGAGGTCAAGATAGGCTGTGTGCACCACATTATCCTCATCTACGGCTCTGGTGACTGCTTCAAAGAAGTCAATTAGGTTTAGGAGGCATGATCATTTTACAAACCCAAAC
>NW_025059996.1:0-5278 GCF_019279795.1 Protopterus annectens
TTGGGGGGGGAAAATTTTAATCCTGGTAGGACAGCTGACTGTTAGTTGCTGTTAATCAAAGAGTCTCTGTAATTGATGGCTGTCGTACCCAATAAGATGTACTGCTGTAATTATATAAAAGCTGCCTCAACACAGTACTAGTTTCAGCCTGTGTACACATATGCATCTAGGTTGTTTTACTATTGTTATGTGTCATTATTTTTCCCCCTAACAGATTTGTTTGCTTTACAATTGAATTGTACAGTTATAGGTCACATGAAAGGTTGGCAGTATTTTGAACTTGTTTATTGTGCTCTCATTTTTGTATATCACAAATACCTGGCATTCCAACAGGTGTGTACACCATTCATATGCACTGTATTCCACTAATTTCTACAGTATGACACTAGTTTTGGGCCTTTTTTCCCCTGATTTTGTCAGTCTTTGTCTAGGTGTCCTACAATGACAGATTGTGAGGTATGCTGCAGATATGTGACATCTCCTGCAAATAGGCCCTTGTCATGACCACCATGATGCAATGCAGTAAACACCACCACAGGTGAACATGCAGATATTGCTAAATGGCGAGTGTAACAGTTGTGTTCATGGTCACATGCATTAACTTTAGCATGCCTGAGGTACTGGTGTGTCACAACAGGGAAACCCCATACTTACTGGGTTCAGACTTGTGTCCCATGTGCAGACCAGAGGGACCTATGTAGTTGTGAGGAAGAGGTATTGTCAGCAGATTCACATTAGGCATTGTTACAAGATGAATGATATGTTTCTGCACAGGTACAGTACACACTATGATATTACACAATTTGCTGTCCTTCACCATAGATGTGCACTTGTGTGCATTACTATACCCCACCCACTAATCTATTTTGCACTGACATATGCATCTAGAGACTCTGTAGAAGACAGTTTAAATGCTACCTCATTACATTGATGTGCACTTTGGCCTTACCTGGATGCTCCCTGTGTGTTGCCTGGATGCCAGCCACCTACACAATTGCTGTTTCCCGTGTTTGAGTTTGTGTAGGGGGTACCCCAAGGTTGGCAAAGAGCTCCTCTGTCACTGTACGTGGGGCCTGTGAGGCTAGCCCCCCACCAGTAGCAGTACATTCCCTGTACAGCAGCACCCCTTTGCGGCATGATGTATCAGGTCAGTTGTTTTATGCCTGACCTGATCATATTGTGTCCATGGTGGCCCAACATGTTCACTCTGTGGACAATCTCTTCCCAGGGCAGGCCATCCTGCAGATTTTGCCAGCTCTGGCCAGAAAGGATGATATAGTTTAAGATTACAGCTTCTGTGATGGCTGCTCTCTCCACATCGGTGTAAGGCATTTGCTGCTGCATGGCACCTGGAGGACATACACAGGGAAACACATTACAGGACCTCAGACATTGCCCAGAGTTCTTTACAGAGCCAGCATATGCATATGGACTATCATTAGCAACCACTTCCCTCATATCCCTGTACCTGGCAGCACTGTATGCATTGTACTTCTGGTCCTGATGTGTCATGTTCCCCCCAACGAGGGCCAGTACATTGCATAAACCACCATTCATCATTCACATTTGTGTAGAGGGATGACAGTGGCCGTGTTCCTTGCAGATGAGATGTCAATGGTGCTCAGGCTTTGTTTGCATACAGTGTGTAATGGAGCTGGAAGCATATGCCTGGGTTCATGTAGGATGCATGCAGGAATGTTATCAGGCCCCAATGGAACTTGCTTTTGTCAACTTTGATTAGGTAGTTTGGACCTGATCCATGATGATGAGTGGAGGGGTGCGTGTGCTGTGCATATCCACCTATACTGATGGTGATCCAGGGTGGTGATGTCCGCCCTAGCATGTGTGTATGTGCTGTAATTGACCACCATTACAGGGTGGGTTGGGTTGGTGCCTTTGAGACTGCAGACATATGTGAAGATGGCCTTGTGATTGCCCTTAGTGGATGTGCCCAATTTGTACTCATTGTTAGCCTTACAGTAATCTACCTGTGACATATTATGCTCATTTGGACAAAGGTTAACATGCCACCCAGTTGATGCCTGATCCTACTTTGCCCTGTACAACCAATATAGCATCGCATTATGTGCTTTGTGCATTGCTGCTGTCCAGAAAAGGGGGTTTTCTCTACTTTGGTGGAGACAGGTTTTACAAGTAACATATTGCTGAAGCCATACAGCTATGTGGGTGGTCATATATCTGCATGTAGTAGGCATGGACACAGGGTCAGAACACAGTTGGCCACCTCTACAATTTCAATGTGATACTCATGTTTATTATACTGCCCATGTCTGTGTCAGGGCAATGCACAACCAGTAGCTGTAGAGGTGACACTCTGTTGGATGCACAGAAACAAAGGTCACACATGTGTACATGTACAGCTTATTCACCTGACATTTTGCATCCCGTCAGTTGTTATGAGGCAGCCAGGTACACCTACCCATACATACATATGCACAGGTAATACCTGCTATACATTTCGTTCTATGTCAGTATGGCACACTGTAATGACAGTCTTGAATAACAAATGAAAACACAACAAACTGGTAGAAATAAAATATATCAGTGCAAACCCTGTTTATTGACTGAATAAACCTTTTGTCAGATTCTGATGAAGTTGCATTTGCACAAGAAAAGTGCTTTATTCAGTCAATAAACAGGTTTTTGTTTCTTTTCTGTTGGATATTTGTAAAGACAGTCTTGCTGCTCAGTCAGTCATGTCAGCCTGTTAGGGCAGGACATCTGTAGGACAACACACATACATGGTGGGCTATGGGCCACAATTAGTGACACTTTCTTCATATTGCTGTAACACACATGTCATTTGATAGTGCAGTAGCTTTTGCATTCACAAACATATCCTGGAGGATGTCTGATGCTCATATGGCAGGCAAAGAGGTGAAAGGCTAGGTGTGTGGTAGTGAGGGTAGGAACTGTTAATGTTGTAAATATGACTGGTATGGGGACAGAGCTAGCTGATATGCTGGACAGAGGAAAGGTGGATATATTGTGTGTGCCAAAGACCAGATGGAAGGGCTGTACACCTAGTGTATTGGAGTGGGTACAACTAGTTCTATCATGGTGTGTATGGGAGGGGAAATGGTGTAGGGGTTAATCTTATGGAACATTATGCCAAGAGTGTTTGTGGAGGTGATAAGAGTGTCAGGTAGAGTGATGTTCAGGAGGCTGGGAATTGATGGTGTAATGTTGACAGTTGTTTGTGCATATGCTCTGCTAATTGCCTGTGTGATGGATGAGACAGACGTACTTTGGTGTGGATGAATGAAGTGGTGATGTGTGTACCCAATAGTGAGTGAGTGGTGATTAGAGCAGATTTCAATGGGCATGTTGGTGAAGGGGACAGAGGGGATACAGAAGTGATGTGCAGGTGTGGTGGTAAGCAAAGGAATGCAGAAGATGAGATGGTGGTGGAGTTTGCAACAGAGGTTGGACATAGGTGTGGTGAATACATAGCATTACAAGACCAAGGGGCATAGGGTGGCATACAAGAGTGGAGGAAGATGCACACAGGTTCATTACCTCCTATGCAGGTGGGCCTGTTTGAAGGGATTGGTAACTGTAAAGTGGTGACAGGAGAAAGTGTAGTTAGGCAGCATGGAAGGTTGGTCTGTGGGATGATGTTGGTGATTACAAAGAGAGGGAGGAGTGTGAAGGCAGCACCACAAATCAAATGGTGGATACTGAGAAAGGGTGATTGTGAGGTTGGGTTCAGGGAAGAGTTAAGACAGGCAATGGGTGGCAGTGAAGAGTTAGCAAATATCTGGGTAACTACATCCGAGCTAGTAAAGTGAGTAGAACGGGGCTTGGTGTGACATCTGCACAGAGGAAGGAGGACAAGGAGACCTGGTGGTTGCTTGAGGAAATACAGGGGGCTATACAGAGAAAGAGGTTGGCCAAGGAGAAGTGGGATTGTCAGACATGCAGAAAGTAGACAGGTGTATAAGGAGATGGGGTGCATGACAAAGAGAGTGGTGGCAAAGGCTAAGGATGGGGCATCTGAAGGGTTGAATGTAAAGTTGGACACCAAGCATGGAAAATAGGACCTGTACCAATTGGCTTGACAGAGGCATGTAGCTAGGAAGAATGTGCAGCAGATAAGGCTGAGAAAGGATAATGGTGGAATGGCACTCACTAGCGAGGAGAGTGTGTTGAGCAGGTGGAAACAGTACTTTGATGGGCTGTTGAATGAAGAAAATGAGAGAGTGAGAAGGTTGGATGATGTAGGTATGGTGAATCAGGATATGCAACAGATTATCAAGGGGGACATAAGGATAGCTATGAAGAGGTTTAAGAAAGGAAAGGCTATTGGTCCAGATGACATACCTGCGGAAGCATAGATGTGTTTAGGACAAATGGGAGTGGTCTTTTTAACCAGATTGTTTACTGTAATCTACAGAGGTGAGAGGATATATGCGGAGTGGATGAAATGTGTTTGGGTACTGATTATGAGAATAAGGGCGGTGTGCAGAGCTGTAGCAACTACAGAGGAATAACACTGATCAGTCACAGCATGAGGTAATGGTAAAGGGTGGTGGAAGCTAGGCTAAGAAGGGAGGTGAGGATTACTGATCAGCAGTATGGTTTCATGCCAGGATAGAGCAGTACAGATGTGATGTTTACTGTGAAAGTGTTGATGGAGACAAAACGAGGTCAGAAGTAGCTGCATTGTGTCTTTGTGGACTTACAGACAGCATATAACAGAATGCCTAGAGAGGAGTTGTGGTATTGTATGAGGTGGTCACTAGTGGTGGAGGAATCTGTAAGGATGCTACAGGATATGTACAAGGCTAGTGTGAGAGCAGTGAGTTCTGCATTGGGAGTGACAGGTGCATTTAAGGTGGAGGTGGGAGTACATCAGGGGTCAGCCATGAGCCCCTTCTTATTTGCAGTGGAGATGGTCAGGTTGTCAGACATGATCAGACAGGAGTCCCCTTAGACTGTGCTGTTTGCAGATGACATTGTGATCTGTAGTGAGTGTAGGGAACAGGTTAAGGAGACCCTGAAGAGGTGGAGGTATAGTCTAGGGGAGGAATGATGGTCAGGAGGACTAAGACAGAATATATGTGAGTGAATGGGAGGGAGTAAGGAGGAATGGTGAAGATGCAGGGATTAGTTTGCAAAGGTGGATAGATGTAAATACTTGGGAACAACAGTTCAGAGTAATGAGTGTGGGAGGTGACGTGAGTACAGGCAGGATGTGGGTGGTGGAAAGAGTGTTATGTTGATTTGTGACAGACAAGTACCATTAAGAGTGATA
>NW_025059997.1:0-5366 GCF_019279795.1 Protopterus annectens
GTGAATTACCTGAGATGTACCTCCCTGGTCAACAACAAATGAGACATGTATGGTCCCTCGGTATGTGTACCCCAGGCGGGATGACACTGGCTGTGTGCAGCATCCAACCCTCACCAAAGTGATGCCACAGTACCAGCACAGAATGCTCATGTTTAACAGCTGGCACAGTTACAGCTGTTAGTCAAGAAGGGTGTAATGTGTCCGCTTGAGATGTCAAGCATGACAAGCCATGATGCTGTTACAGGGTTGGCTGTCAGCTGTTACCTGTGTGCGTCTGGATGCGGATAAAGGCCTTTGCGCCTCCATGCGGCATTATGTGAGCGAAGGCCAAAGACTACCCACCCACCTAGAAAACATAAGTGGTAGGAAACATAGGGGTAATGCTGCCCAATGCCAGATGTGTAAACTGCAATATGCATGCCCTGAGGGTACTTCCCATTATGGAGAGCATTGATGCCTGTCCGGTGACGAAGCCTGCAGGCCTGGTATTACCACCAGCACTACTAGGTTATACCACATACCATGTGTTATGGCCCCAACACCTGCACCAAGACATCGGAGGTGGGTATCCATATGCAGCACAGACACCCATATAGCCGGGTAACTGACAATGCACAAAGCAGCCGGACACCACCCATGTCACATAACTGTGAGTCAAAACTGCTGTATGCAGTCTGTAGCATGCGACAGACCACACTCTCACACACAAGAACCCCGCAGACATCCGAGAAGACACTGGACAGTACATGGATGTCCCGCAAGACAAGGTACACAAAGTACCACATGGGTGTCAAACCATTATGTATGCAAAGAGGAGTCATCCGGACCTAGGGACACGGAGTCGACGGTAATCTGTCATGTGACAGCCACAATGCCGTGGCTATGAAGACTATTGATACTGGACACCGTATCGCTAGAAAGGATTCCGCAACATCAACAGGGGTCACTGTGCGGCTGTACTGTCCCCTTATCAGACCCATAATCTAGTACGTGAGCTCATATGGGGGATGTACCCATCATTGACACCCACTCACAGCCCGAGGTTTGGTAGACCTCATGAATTTACCCCACCAACAGGATAAAGGTCGCGAAATATATGTCATATGCTGCCTGGCTGTGACACCCCAGCTGACTGCACAGTCACACACTGCCTACAGAGGCATTGTGTCTGTTGTACCGAGGCCATGTCCAACACAGGAGTAATGGACATGTTACGCCACAAGAGGAAATCAAAGCCATTGGAGCTGTAGGGAATACAGAATGTCCAACCTCAACACATAATGAAATAAGATGTGCTGGAGGGGACAGATACCATAACCCATACGAGCTCCCCACACCCAGAAACAGGATCCCCAATCCATGGTGAGGCAGAGCCCCTCACTGACACCCCTCAACGGGAATATTGCCAAGTGGATGGATGACCGTACATGTATACTGGGGGTCCCCACTGGTAATCACGCGACCAGACAGAGGCACAGTGAAGAACCTCATAAATGGCCATAATTGAACACCTAGCAAGAGGGGTGGCGTGAAAGACACACACACTCTAGCTAGAGCTTACCAATGGCCTAGGGTGTCCTAGCCTACTATGAACCCATGAACCTATGAAGATACAACAATTGCAAGGACACTAAGGATAATCACAAGGCTTACCCAACACTTAGCGGTGGTAGGAAGACATGTTGGGCATCCCACAGATATGCTCAGAATCACACAGATGCTTAGCCAAACAACACTTATCCAAACACACACACATATTGCTAACCATACAACCTGTCAAGTGCAGTGCAAACACCCCAGAGTTGGCAAAATACCTATCCCAGCAGATGGTCCCCATTGACATTGCAGCAGATGCTGAGGTAACAGCCATCATCTGCAAAGCAGAACTACACAGCAACAAGGTATGTACGGCGGTGTCCTGTGCTGAGGCCAACATGGACCCAAAGGTAATGGAATGCAAAGATCACACTACCTGGCCAATGTCATGCCTTACCACAGGGTATGTACCCAAAGAGCAGTGGTACAACACAACAGTGGTCCACACATCTGCAACAAAGGGTTGCCTGAATGGATACTCCAAACTAGCACACCCAGGATCCTGACAAGCTTGTTTCTGCGGCAATATGGAAAGGATCGGTATGTTACCGCCAGACAAGAAGGCTAATGTGGAATTTTACTGATACTGGACCCGACACACTGCTGGCTGTTGTAACTACTACCGCAAGAACCGGCCCCCTAAACATGGTCTGACCCATTTGGAAGCAGTCATTAAGGTCAGTGATGAGGGGCTATAATGGTCCACCTGCAAGTAGCTGGACCGTGCACATGCTTCTAGACCATACTATACGTGTTCAGTATGGATATGTGTTCACCAGCTTAAATATACACCCTATGTCCAGTAGAGGGTTGGCAAAACAGACCATAAGGACAAGAACTGACATGGTCAGACATCCTTGCATCCATGCCAGACTACAAGCGGGATATGAGTGGCATCCCACAAGGCCTGGTCTTTGGCCCCACCCTGTTCTGTATACATGTCCCATAGGTATGAGCCAACATGGAAGGACTGTGACTGAGCATGTATGCAGGGAGTACAAACGGCCCACCATTATCCGACCCCCAATGACACAAGAAACCTAAAGGGCCACTTACAGAGCAAACAACTGTAGCCACTTAGCCAAGTCAACAAGCTAATGTAGAAATGTGTATGAACAACCACTGTGGATATACAGTAGGGTGCCACAAAAATACCACACAGGTGTTAGCCATGAGGCACAACTTTCATGTAATGAGACCTGGGTACAAAGGTGATAAATAACCTGCACTGGACAAACATGTCTGTAGTGTTAGCAGAAACATGTACCATATACCCGCAAACGCTGAGGCTGGCAGATGTAGATGAGAATCACTCTGGCTCTGCGGCCATCCTCCACATCAAACATCACAACTGACTACAATAGCCCTTGTGGGATATACGCAGCAGACACCTCCAACAACTGTAAAGTCCCACCTTGGTACCCCACCAGGGAGATGGCAAAGGAAACCCTGAACAGAATTGCCATGTGTTGCCCACTGAGTAAACAAACTGCAGCCCACACACTACCATCCTTCCGGCTGGAAACGTTTGTACCTGATGTATGATGCCATGTCCAACCTGGAATGAATGCAAACATGTTGCACCTTGTACAATCTGAATGGCGGTGAGCTGTAATGCACATGGGAGAACCTGAACCTTAGCACTGACATACATGGAATAACCAAGCTGTACAGAATGATCCACTTAACACAAGAAGGCACCCACGCAGTAAACTCCTGGTACAGGTCAGCCAAGGGGAGTTGCCACATATCGACACACCCTCAAGAGGCATCCTGATGAGTGGTAATGGGAGATGGTGGGCTACCCTGGGTATCACTGTTGCTTATCATCAGAGGTAAAGAACAGAGGCGCAGTGCATACCCAACCATGACATATGCCCAATGGCAAACTCCAGTTACAATGTGTGTAATGAAGGGACAAACACACTACCTATTGACGCTACCATCAGCAATGGCCTACCTGAGAACGCTGGCGCTAGTGTTTGCGCCGTATCCACCCTATGTTGTGGAATACGCACTAGCAATGTTGGACAAAGCCTGGTGTAGGTAGTCATATCTGAACATATTGCAACATGGTCATATGTGCACAACTGGCCCTACACAGTCTGAAGGTCGTTGGCTCACTATGAAGATGTCAAGCAGTGATAGGACTAAAGCCCAGGATACTGTCCACTACAGTGAAATACCGAACCAAATTTTTACTATCACGGTGCACTACAGTGTTAGGTCATTATGAAAGTATGTTTAGAACTGTCTTACCAAAGTATCCCATGCAATTCCTGCAGGCACGAAGGTATAATCCCTGTTGGTGGCGAATACGTAAGCCAGTTGTGGCCAGTTAGTCACACAACATGACACCCAGCACACAATCATAAGCGATGTATTTGAAGTAATGATGAAGCTCACACACGCAAATGTAATGTGTATGGACTTCCAGGTACAACATATGCCGAAGCTCACTGGCGGGCATGCTCAGCACTTTGATAAATGAGGGCATATCGAACCAGACAACATGCCATGGAAGAGGCCTGAACTGGGCATGCTCACCGCAAATATATCTCACCGTGCAGCAGTTGGCCACCACATATCTGGTATGCGATGGTCAGGAAACAATACAACACAGCAATAAGCACAGTGCACGGTAAAATGACCACAGAACCTGCGTGATGAGTGGATGCGAGTCGGATGCAAACATCTGCCACCAGATACCTAAGTTGAGTCATAAAGACGGAATGCTATGGCAATAAAGACCTGCAAACAGAGCAACTATAAATATTGTGCATCCGACAATTGAACGCATGCATGGGTTGGTAGAGGTCAACTGAGCGCTTCTGCCCCGGGAATGAGCAGCTCGGCGGGTGGCTGTAATCACCATCCCCAGGATAGTAGAGCTGCGTGCCCTGTAAGAAGTGATGCAAGAGGCGACATGTGAGGGCTAATTGAGCTGTGCCTCTGTCAAACCAGGGAGCCGCGGTGGAGGTCTCAGGGATTGAGATGTGCTAAACCACAGCTCATGTTATGGGTGTGTGTATTGCTGTAGAGGTTGCCTGAGGATCTCAAAACAGTAGGTGTAGGTCAATAACAAGACTGAGGAGCCTATCACGCATTCTCTGGACGTTCCACTGTCAACACTGGTATTGTAATAGGTATGTGTGAATGAAGTACCGTGCTGGAACCGTCCACAGATGTCCTCCCTCTGTGGGCTACAGCTCTGCAATGTAGTAGGTCGCTCTGTCTGTTGAACAGCGCATATATGGCCGGTGTACAGCTGACAGGTGTCTTGTTGTGGAGCAGTCATGGGTATATGTGGGATAGCATGACCAATGCAAACTGTACACATGCTCATAGGATGCAAGTGTCAAGGATTATGCTGAGTGGCCAGTATAGTCCTCCAGCATGGGTCCTCTGAAGTCATCCACCCCAGTCTACACAAGTGTAGAGTCTGCTTGTGCTAAACACAGTTTGTGTGCAGTGACAACCTTGCCTGGGGGGGGAGATGAGATATGGATGTCCCGGGAAAGGTGGACATGGGCAGGTATCAACAATGGTGGTCTACCTCTGGTGTGGAACAGTGAGTACCCACGTTGCAGATGGACAGGTGCAATATGTATTAACCCATGTGGCTGTGGTGTGTGGTTCTGCCATAGCACATGGACCCACAAATTGTAGTGGCGGTAGGGTAAAGTGGTAGAGGCCTGAGTAGTTCTCACACACAATATGCCTGTACCTGATGTTAACAACTGGAATGGTGTATGTTGAATGGCACGTAG
>NW_025059998.1:0-6514 GCF_019279795.1 Protopterus annectens
CTTTGCGACCCAAGTATGTCACCTCGGCATCATCCAAGGGGACATCCGTGAGATCTTTTCTGGGTAGAGTCTTTTGCTCAATTACCTGCAGACAGCGGTGTGGTGTGCCATCTGCAGGAGTTGGGAGCAAGGTAGAAGAGTTTAAAGTCATGCATCGCTCAATTTTCATATGAGGCTGACTCAACAATATGGTCATACCGGAAAGATGCCTAGCAGGGGAAAGATATGCTACTTTCTCTTGCAGTAAAATAATCGTGACTGCATGAGGCACTCTCAAAGTGAGAGGGTGGAATAGGACTACTGAGGCTGAAGCCTGTACTGCCATTGCAGCTACAACTACTACTTGTACACAGTGGGGTAAGGACTGTGCCACTGGATCTAGTAGTGATGAATAGCAAGCAATGGGGTGTTGCTTATCCCCATGCTGTTGTGTCAACACTGACGTCATATAACCTTGCTTACAATCTACAGTTTGGAAAAAACATTTATGGTAGTTTGGTAATCCTAGAACTAATGAGGACGCTACTAACTGTTTCAGTTTACAGAAGGCTGATTCTGCCTCTAGTGTCCACTGTAATAAATCTTGTGCTGCCATAGGTTTTTTGTATATAAGGTCAGTCAGAGGTGCAGATTCCAAAGCATAGTTTGGATTCCAGCTCCGGCAAAAATTAGTTGTACCCAGGAAGGATATAATTTCCTTCTTGGTAGTAGGTTTTGGTGCTTGCAAAATTGCTACTTTTCTGTCCTCATCTAATGTTCTACCCTCCTTGGATATTACATATCCCAGGTATTTAACTTGTTTTTTCCAAAGCTGCAGTTTACTTTCGTTTACCTTATGTCCTTCAGCGGCTAAAAATTGTAATAGCGCTATGGTATCTTCTCTACAATCTTGCTGGGGGCTGCCAGCAAGATGTCATCAACATAAAGTAAAATCTGACTGCCTCTTGGTGGGGTGAATCCCGCCAAGTTGCTGGCCATTTCTTGTGAGAATATTGTTGGACTTTCAGAATATCCCTGTGGCAGTCACGTATATGTATACCTTTTCCCCTGAAATGTAAATTCAAACCAATACTGGCTGTCAGGGTGTATCAGTATCGAAAAGAACGCATTGCTGATATCTACCACAGAAAAATATTTTTGTTGAGGTTTTAAATCATTTAACATGGTGTGTGGATCTGGCACTGTAGGTGCCCTTGATATTACTGCGTCATTTACAGCTTGCAAATCTTGGACCATACGCCATTCTCCATTAGCCTTTTTAACTGGAAATAAGCGTGTGTTACATGGTGAATCAGGAGATTCCACCAATACCCCTTCCTTAAGTAAAGCTGCTATGATAGGTTTGATTCCTGCCTCTGCATCTTTTCTTAAGGGATACTGTCTTTTTTGTGGTCTAAATGCTGACTTTGGCACGATAGTAACTGGTCCTGCTGTATGAATAAGTCCTACGTCTGATTTCCCTCTTGACCAGAAAGTTTCTGGTATACTTTGTAAGGCACTTTCTTTCTCCTCTAACAGGAGTGCTAATCAGCTGTCCTTGCCTGACTGCAAGTGTACAGCTGGGTTGGTCTGAGTTATCCAATTCAATTTCTGTATTTGTATTCCCTGCTCTGACAGTTCTAGTTCTGTCTGTTTCTCCCATCTTGTGACTTTTTCTCCTAGGTCTGCCCATTTTACATTTCTGTTTTTGGTTAGGCTAACATGTGGTAATCGATTAGATTTATAAAGTGTAAGGAATTCCTGGGGCAATGAACAGCTAGCTACACTGTTCCCTTCTGTGTCCCAGTATAGATTACGCAATATCAGTCTGTTTGCATGATTTTTAAACAACTCTTGCTCATATTCCTTATCAGGTCCTGGTGTGTTACAATAATACAGGGTACAGTGCAACAAGTGTTGTTTATCAATGCCAAGGGAGGGGAATTTGCTGATAGCTACATTCATTAACTCTTTGGTCACAGTCCCTGGACCATTCGTAACCAAGTCCTGGCTGTACCAATAAGACATTTCACCCTCCGATTGCACTGCAAAAGTATCAATTGGTCTTTGGGCTTCCATACCCTGCATGGTTGGGACTACTGCTATACTAAATAGCTGCATGAGGTCTCTGCCCAAAAGGTTTACTGGGCATTTTGCAGAAACAACAACTTTGCTTTTCTGAGTCTGTCCTGAAACTGGATCTGTTATTGCAATATTATGGGAGAGGGGCTCCCGATACAGCTGTCCATTAGCTGCTTTTACTAATATGTAATCAGGTAACTCCATGTTTTCTGGCAGTTTGGATGGGTGTATCAGGGTCCGTGATGCCCCTGAGTCACACAGAAATTTGACCTCCCTCCCTTCTACCAAGAGTGTAATTTCTGGTTTGGCTCCAGGCTCAGTAAAGCTAAGTCTAATATTTCATTTTCTTCATTATCAGTAACTTCTTGCATTTCCTCTACTCCCTCTGTCACATTCTCATTTGTCCTTTCTCTATTAACTCCTAGTGATTCTTGACTTTCATATAGTCTGTCCTCACCTTCCTCATTTCTATCTTCCATCTCTGCCTTCTTATTTTTCTTGCAATCCCTTGCCATGTGTCCCTTTTTTCTGCATTTGAAACATTCTCCTCTTTTCTTTCGCACTTCAAAGTCTTCTGATCGCTGATCAGATTGTTTGTTTCCCTGGGCATTCTTCTTGCCCTTTTTCCCAGACTGTACTACATAAACTTCTGCTCCATCTTCTACAGAAAATACTTGTGCTTTCTTTTTCTTTTTTCTGTTAAAATGCCTTTCGGCATGCCTAGCATATTCAAGTAATGACTGTAACCTACTTGTACGATGGTCTACCATGTGTTTCGGAATGAAACAGCTTATAGGTGCAATACTGCCCTTTAAAAATGCATTCTTTAACTGCTGTTCATATGGGGAAGCTTGTGTTTGATCTTCAGGAACCTGCATTCCACAGTGGCTATAAAACATTCTATCAATCTGGCATAATAATGGTCAACAGTTTCACCTTCTTGTTGGACGCATTGATTAATGCAAGTCCAGTCTGCCCTAGGTTTCCATTTTTCAGAGATGCGGTCTGTAAGACCTTTTTCTCTGTTGTCTAATTCTGCGCTGCTGTGTGGAAGGGATCTCTGTGCAGCGTCACGGGGATTCCAGTTGTCACTAATCATGTACCAATCCGGCCCCACAATTTGTCTAACTACTTTTTCTACCTCTTCTCCATTTAGGTTATAACTTAACCTCATTCCTTGTAAATCTTCTAGTAATTTTCTAAAATTAACTTTTGGATGTTGAATTCCCTCAGTGGCATTCCAGATATCTTCCGGAATCCACAGTCTATACACTAAAATAGTTGGGTCCTAACCATCTTGCCCTGCCTGAGGATTGGGTACTTCTATAAGTGGGCATATTTCTTCTGTACTCATAGATCATAAATTACTAACCATTTGTCTCAGCACAATGCTCTCATCTGAGTTAGCTGCCCTTGTTCGAGACCTGGTCTCGATGGGATCTCTAATAAATGGTTTCATTTTTACAATGTTTCTATTTTCAGTGACTACAGGATATAGTGGAGGTGGACTAACCTGTTCACTTGCTTCATATTTTGGCAAAGGGGGTGGGGGTGCCAGAGGTGCTGATGCAATTACTAGGTTATTGTCCTCTTTGTCTAAAAACATTGCTTTTGAATTTTTGTTCTTTTGTTCCCTACGGTTTATTTCCTCAAGCCACCTGTGTGCCTGAGGGATTCCTAAACGAAGTTGATTTTTTATCCGACCTTTGGAACCGGTTTTGAGCTGTTTAATAAGTTTGACAAGCGAGGATTTTTCTAATTTTCTGTCAAACTCGTACTTATTAACCCATTTTGAATAATATTTAATATTGTCGGCTCGCTGCGACTGCATGTATTTTGCGTCTTCTGTTAACGACGGACTTTGGGGTCTTTTTATGCAATTATTACCCATTTTGTTCTACCTTTGATTGTTACGTAACCTCTCTTAGTTTTTAATGTGGTACCACGGATTTTGTTATAGTCTCTTCACAATGACTGCCTACTTACTTATTCTGTTTCTCCTGATCTATGACAAGACAGTAATCTTTTCTGTCCCTGACCTGTAAAAACAGTCCTAACAGAAACAATACATCTCTAGTCCCTGATCTAAAACAGAAAAATAGGTAGATTCACCTTACCTGAACCTACGTGATTGATCATCTGATTTGTGGAAACCCTTCCTTCAGTCGCAGATCAGAAAGTGGCTGGCCTCTTTTGAATGACAATTCAGTCGGAGGACTTTTCATGTAAGAAGAACCGATTTGGTTTCTTCTCCGTACGGTTTCAACCACCTGGCCTGTCTAATCCGAGGTGAAATGAGGGATTCCGGCTCGAAGGACCAATTTGTCAAAGGAAAACACTTCAAAGACCAATGCACGTGAGGTTCAAGCAAAGCTTTACTTTATTCTTGCCACAAGGAGACAAAAACATGCAGATACAAGGTTTGTCTAAATTGTTAGTGTGCAATATGCCATTTTTATAGTTTTCTACAATGCCACACAGATAAAGTTGCTATCACTACTGACGTAGCCGGACACAATTTTCTACATACTACATAGATAATGTTACTTCCGACTTCCTGCTAACACATCTAGATTTGCAAAAACATTTGAGAAAAACAACCTGAAAAACATCCTGCTTGTCCTTGGGCCTTATTCTTAAGACTTCTTTCATTACTTAATTCTTTCATTGTATAGTTCTAATACATGTGCTACATTTTATCTGTTATTCAAGGTTTCTTCCTGCTTTAGCACAAGCAAGGCTAACTACGGCTAAGTTCTCCAAACATCTATTGTATTACTTATCAGTGTTCTCCTGCAGCTGGTCATTTTCACATGGCATAAACAGGAGTAAATGTCTCTTTATTAAGTTTCATGGCATAAGCAGAATCACAGCTGTGCATACTTTTTTCATGACATAAACCAAATTGAAATGTCTCTAGCAGATTCATGCAGCATGAACAGAATAAATGTATTAACTCTTTTTAGGCCTATAATGTACTAAGCATGCATATTACTATTATGCATTTCCCTGACAGTTTCTATGTAATTTAGTCAAACTGAACAACAAATCATTCTCATTCCCCTTAAGTCTGAACCCAGAAATATTTTCCAATACATCAGTATTGAGTGATTATACCAGGATTTAACTACTAAAACTGAATGATGACCTGGCTAAATTCAGAAGTGACTTCCATCTTGAAAACAACAATGCTTATGCAGAAAGCTTTACTGCCAAATTCTATGCCTATGTAAATATGTGAGAACTCTCCATGTATGTGACTAATGCAGGGAAGACACTGGTCCTAAACAGAATCCTTCTTTCCACGAGTGACACTCAGATGGAAAGAAAAGATCTGTGGCTTCAACAACTTGCTAAACAGTTGGTGTCATTCCAGGGGGATCCTGTGTGAGTTAGCATGGAATGAGATGCCCAGAAGTCTTTCCACTGAAAAGGATTGCCTACAGCACACATTCCAAGGCTTTCTCTAAAGCCCTTACTGTCCCCATAGTTCCCCTCTTTAGGCAAACCCCTTTTTAATAGACATCCCAGTATAACTAACATATTAAATCTAAAACAGGGTTACATAAAAGTTTCTTTGCTCCTGCTGACACATATAGATTTGCAAAAACATTTGAGAAAAACAACCTGAAAAACATCCTGCTTGTCCTTAGGCCTTATTCTTAAGACTTCTTTCATTACTTAATTCTTTCATTGTATAGTTCTAATACATGTGCTACATTTTATCTGTTCAAGTTTTTTTCCTGCTTTAGCACAAGCAAGGCTAACTACGGCTAAGTTCTCAAAACATCTATTGTATTACTTATCAGTGTTCTCCTGCAGCTGGTCATTTTCACATGGCATAAACAGGAGTAAATGTCTCTTTATTAAGTTTCACGGCATAAGCAGAATCACAGCTGCGCATACTTTTTTCATGACATAAACAGAATTGAAATGTCTCTAGCAGATTCATGCAGCATGAACAGAATAAATGTATTAACTCTTTTTATGCCTATAATGTACTAAGCATGCATATTACTACTATGCATTTCCCTGACAGTTTCTATGTAATAAAGCATATAAACAAATTACCCCACCAGTTCATCATGTAACTTGTGCACTAGAGAGGGCGAGTGACAACCGTGTCCCCACAGTGGTAGGATCATAAGAGATTACTAGGCTATCGACCCAGGGGTCATTTTAAGCCTAGCTATTTCAACCCAATGTAATACCATAGAGGTACTAGTCAGTAGTCAAGATTGCATTTATTGATGACTGCCTTTGTCCAGGAGGGTTGTGAGCACTATTCCTAGTAAGAATTTATAGTGCCCTGTCCACTCATCCACATTCCTCTTGAACAGTGTCAGAAAGATTGCTCTATTTCGCATGAGTTGGTAGCCTGATCAGTCAAAGATGTGGTAGTCAGCTGGTAGTAAAACTTTCCACTCCAGCATGCCCTTCTTTAAGGAACCAT
>NW_025059999.1:0-5052 GCF_019279795.1 Protopterus annectens
TATGAAAGTTCAATTATTTCTTCAAAAAAGAAATATAATTATAGAAATAAAATTAAGTAATAAGCCTGTAACTTGATTGAGGGGGTTAGGAGAGTGGCCTAATGGTTAAGGTGTTTGTCTTAAAAGCACAAGGTGCAAGGTTTGAGTCTCACAAGGGATAATTGGCTACACTTAAAATGGCTAGCAAGGGCAGTTAGCTTAGTAATAACCTATGAACCTATGAACTGATAGATCTGAGACAAAGTAAGCCCCGCCTGAAAAAAAAATGAAGTTGAAATGTTCACTCAGTTAGCTAAGTGTTCTTTCTAAACTATGGCTAAATACCTGCAGCTGAGTGAAAGCCTGTCTTTGATTCTCAGCTAGAGGGTTTTTTGGGGAGACATGCGTGATTCCCCTTGAAGGTTGGCAGGCCTGGCAAGCGGTACAAAAAAATCAACTGCCAATGATTAGCGGACCTGAGTTCCGTGGCGACCAAACCCAAAAGCAAAAGACACAAACAAACAAACCTGCAGCTGAGTGACTAGTACTGATATAATGGCTAAAAGCTTGCAGTTGAGTGATTTGCTCTGAAAGAAACTCCCCTATCAAGACCGTGATTTTATGGATACTACCAGGACAGATACGACTTAGTTTGTTGTAGCAGCAGAGATGGATAACGATGGTGGAAAATAAACATCTCCTCTGTGCAAGCCCAGCTTACACATAAAATGAAATGTACTTAAACCCAGTTGGGGCATAAATCAAGCTGGATTGACTTGTTTAGTTTGCAAACGTTGGCTTTCAGGCTGGTTTTAACAAATAGCAATATACCCTTTTCTTATTCTTACACAAAGTCTGCTGTCTGTGTAGATTAAGTAACTGTGCCAATCAAATCACAATTCCATTTGCCCAAAGCTTTCAATGTTTCTGTTTGGCCTTTGATTGTCATTGTCTGGCTTCCCAGGAGGCATAAAGTGTATCCCTGGATTCAACAGAATCTTGTCTGCCCACTATCTAAACTCCTCCTGGACAGTAGGGATAACTGGCAACATCTACCCCAATGTGAGGAAAGCAGTGCTGCCACAGATCCCTAAGGTACCACTGGATTTTGTTTGTGTGGACTTAGCTGAAAGGAACCAAGACTGTCATATATCTTGGTGCTTTCAGAATGCCACTAGTATACCTTTCAACTGTCCCTGAATTCCAGGGACAACCCTGATATGACTTTTTTAAGTCTGGTGGATTAGAAATTAACATTAAATAGACAACCATTGCAGTTACAGACTTATTTACTACAGAAGATGCAAGCTAATTCTGTTAAATGTCAGAAGCATCAATATTTCAAAGTTACCCCAGATTTGGGGTGTTTATCTCAGATTACTTTTTTACCCAATTTTTTCTCCCAACAGTTGATTACCAAGCTGTCCCAGATCCTTCCCAAGTGAACTATAGCTACTAAATCTTCTTTATGCCATTGGACTTTTTTAGATCCTGTTCAGGGGTTGGTGAGGCACCAGGTACAGTGTCATGCTGCTGTGAGGGAGTATTCTCAATTATTTCTAGCTTTGTCTGAGACACTGGTGATAAGAGGCTGAGAATGAAATGAAGTCCCTAGCTGTCTTCTTGAGCAACTTAAAAAGAAAAAGCCTTTGGAAGGAAGGTCCATAACAGAAGAAGAGACAGCCCACCCCCCATCCAGGACTGCCATGGGGAAAACTCCTCCTCTGGAAAAGACTGAGACTCCACTTATGTTACCTTCATGACATATCCAGACTGAAAGGGAAGAAGATTGTGTAATGCACAGCTATTGTTACCTCCTACTGGGTTTAGTCCTGAATCAAACAGTTCTCTAGAAATGGGAAGATATAAATGCCTTTAAGCCTGAAATGGGTGAATATCCTGGCAGCAGGAGAGCATAAAAAGGGGGTAAACAGGAAAATTACAGTTTTGGGAAACTTACCATAATAGTAGATGTTTGAATAACCAGTGCTGCAGAAGTTACATCCTGCATTGGATATACTAGTCAGCTTCCTAACCTTGACGGCACATTCCTCACACCCACACCATTAGCTTGTGCAGAGCTGAAGAAAGACGGCAGTTAGGGTGCCAAGACCTCCTGAGCTTTCATGCCAACTGGAGAGAGGTTACTGCACTGAGGAGAGGTCAGTGTTTGGAAAATAAAACAAAATTCCTCAGCCTGGTAACACAAACATAAAATATAAGGGGGGGAGGTTACTGCAGGGTTTTCACTCTAACAGCTGCTATTATGGTAAGTTTTTACACAACTGTACCACACTCATCATTTGATCACTGCTGCAGGAGCATTAGCTATGTGAGTAGACTACCACAGCTTACAATGACTGGGCGGGGAAGGACAAAGGCCCAGGTGCCCCTGGAGAATGGTCCTAACAAAACTGTCTCTAGACATGGAGAAGAAACCTAGTCTGTAGTGCTTTGTAAAGGTATGTGCATAGGACCAAGTTACTGCCACTAGAATATTTCTAGAATCTAACCCTTTCCAAAAGGCCAGTGATGAAGCCCCCTGGTAGAATGATCCTTAATTCAGCCAGGAACTGGCCTCCCAGGGTATAAAAAAAATAGCATGTGACACCCATTTGGAGATAGTCTGCTTTGATGCAGGTTATACTTTCTTCTTAGCTTCATAAGAAATGAATAACTGATCAGAGTTTCAGAAGGTTTTAGTTCTGTCAAAATAATATTGTCAGTGGACATCCAGAGTATGGAGAAACATCTCTCTTTTTTTAAGGTAACTGAAGAAAACTGGGAGATGGATAGCCTGGCACAAAGTAAACCTGTAAAGTGTACTCCAATTCACTAACGGGTAATTAAAAAACACAAAAAAACAAACTGGGGTTTGGGTTTTTTTCCTGCTAATATACAGATTTCATCAGAACCAATAATATGCCAGTAATACAATCCTTATATACCCAGTTTAAAAAATCAATTAAATGTACTAATCTTAAAAATGATGTTACATGTTAAATTGTTTAAAAATATATATAAAAAGTATTACATGTTTACACATTATTACACTAAATGCTTATACAGTACTTTTAATTTAAAATATATATTTAAAATGATAAAACTTGTTTGTACAATATTAAAATTCTCAAATAAATGTTGTAATTATAATTGATACATAAACTACATGAGTTAATTAGGTTCCTATAAAGTCAATAGCCCTATTAATATTCCTAAATGCATAGAATGTTTTGAAATACACAAAATATCCTTATGTCTTGTTCCCAATACTGCCCACTCTATGTAATGTCCCTATACTGAAAATATGTTGGCAACTATTTTACTGCATTCAAATTTCAACTGAAAAAAGGGGGCAACTAAATATAAACTGTTTTACTTGATTTTGGGGCCATACTTGGATGTGTAAGCATATATAGACAACTATATGATGTATGTAATTAAATAGTTTAATGCTAGGGACTGGATAGATGTTTCTATAAGACTTAATGTAATGCTAAAAAAGGGTTTTCAAGCTGATGAAGTCGTTGATACCTGGTGGTGGGGGGCGCCCTGCATATTTGCCATCTACTTTCCTTCCATGCCAAAAGTTTTCCAGTTTCCTCCTTTGTCCTTAGTATCTACCTGGTCAATGATGGAAAACTTAAACTTGTGATCTGTCCCTTTGTCCTGCATGTGTCTATATAAAGCATTTTTTGGGGTCTTCCTTTTTTTTCCTGTACATGTGTTTAAAAAATTTTTGTCTTTATCTTCCTCTCCGTTTGCCTATATAGAAAGCAGGACACAGGTGGTAATGTACACAACGCTGAGAATTACAGTTACCTGTTGTGCATGTCACCTTAGTATGCATGATGTTGCCTAATCTGATGGTGTGTGTGCTGTTGATGTACATACATTGTTTGCAACATCCACATTTTCTAGTCCCTTTTATACTCTTTTACTTTCCCTTCATTCCACACTCCATTATGCTTTTTTTGTTGTTACCTGCCTTATACACAGTGCATATCTCTGTTCCAACTATACTGCCTAAGTTCCCCGAAGAGGTGATGATATTCCAATATTTCTTGAGAATTTCCGTGATCCAATTGAAAAATTGAATCTTATCACATACTTTCTTATCCCATTCATCAGTGGACCAAACATATTTACACCAAAGTCAACCACTTGGTCAAAGATTCCTGGGATTTTTAAGCAAAAAGGACATGTGGGATGAAAAAATTTCGTTTTTAACTATTGGCCCAAGATCTATTCTCCAGTATCCCAGTGAACACGGACTTCAATATTTTCAGAACAGCAATAAATACTCAGGAGGTAGCTGGGACAGAGTTAATTTGATCAAGAACATGATGAGTTTGGTGTTAGAACACAACTACATTGAACATCAAGGTGAATTCTTTAGACAATCTCGAGGGTAGCTATGGGAGCATCTTTGCTCCCATCTTTTAATATGGTGATGCTGGAGTGGGAAAAAACACACATCTTCACATGTGAATTTTACAAATACAGACTATACACCAGATTTTCGATGTTTTATCAAATGGACCTACAGATTTGATTCCTACCTTTGTTGAATATTTAAATAAAACTACAGATTTTTGAGGTTCACATCCCAATACAAAAAGGGTATTGCATATCTTGAAAATGGATAGGTAATACTGGTACTGGATTTACCTCTAGATTATACAGGAAGCCCACCTTTTCTAACGACTACACATTAATTTCTGCCATCCGCCATACATTCAAAAACATTGTGAAAGGCCAGTGTATCAGAGCAGCAAGGATGTCATCAACCCTTGAAGATATGACAAAGAATTAGACTTTATTACACAAATGTTTGTAGAAAGGGGATATCCAAAGAAATTACTGGAAAATACAACCACATATGTTAAAGCACAATGGGGGTTCAAATACCCACCCTTGTTAGGGGAAATTTTAACATACAGAATATTCCAAGTAAGGGAAAGGGATAAGAAAGTATCTGATAAGATTCAATCCAAAGTCAATTGGATCAAAAATTTTCAAGAAATATTGGAATATCATCACCTCTTCAGGGAACTTAGGCAGTATAGTTGG
>NW_025060000.1:0-5410 GCF_019279795.1 Protopterus annectens
TCACTCCCTTCGGTTTAAATACTCCTGTGCATGATATCTCGCAAACGTGACACGCTGCTCATGAGGTTTGTATGTGGTTCGTCATTCCGTATGTTAGGGGTATTCTGTTAACCAAATGTACCATCCCCCCTGTTGCGACATGTCTCTACCCGTGGCTCCACAAAGCCGCATATATGAATATCTTAGACGTTAATATTGGCTTTATCACTGTGGATATGTGCAGTCCGTGTTCAAGGATTGCTCCTCGTCATAACCACGTCGGCTTTTCTGCTTTCGTAGTTGCTGTTTGCATTGTTTGTACAGTTTCTACATCTAAACAGTCTGAGGTTTGTCATTCCTCATTCACACAGACACTTTCCAACTGTGACGCTGCTTGTTTTGCAGGTGCATGAGCTCATGCCTCACCTTTCCTACTGTTATCCTGTTGCTTTCTATGCCCTGCACATTTACAATTACCTACTTCAGTGGGTAACTGCATGTAGTCTAATGCATTCAGGTTCGTATGCCCATGATTAATCGGTTTACCGGTGGATGTTATCATTCCCCTATTCTTCCACTGCTGCTCATAAACATGCACTGCACAGACAACAGACTGACTATCGGGACATATGTCCACACATCATTTTTCTGCTACAGTACAGGCACGTGTTAAAGCTATCTATTCTGCTGCTTGAGCAGACACGTTATGCTGCAGGGTTTGGCCGTCTACAGTGTCATTATCAATAACTACTGCATAAACTACTTCATTCGTTCCTGTAGGGCTCTGTCTACATGATCCGTACACATTAACTGTCACCTCTGCATCATCTAAGGGTATATCAGTGTTATCATGTCTGTGTGTAGTTATTTAATCCATTTCGTATAGGCAACTGTGTGGTGTGCCATACACAGGTGTCAGGGGGACGTTGATAGGTTTCATGTTGTAAAACGTTCAATCACCATGTGAGGTTGACTCAGTGGTATGGTCAGACATGACAAATGTGTACGAGTGAGGAATTCTATCTTCTCTTGCAGCAGATTGATCGCAACTGCATGACACATTCTCACAGTGAGAGGGTGGTCTAGTAACATTAGGGCCGGGGCCTGTACTGCCATGGGTGCTACAACAACTGCCTGTACACAATGTGGCACTGACCATGCCACGGTGTCCAACTGCAATGAGTAGTCAGCTATTTAGCGTTGCTTACTTCCCTGCTGTTGCATCAAGACTGGGCGTCAAAATGTCCGCTTACAATCTACGGTCTGACAACATGTGTTATGATTATTCACGAGACCTACTACAGCTGTTGAGGCTATCAATCGTTCTAGTCTGCATAACGCTGTTTCTGCTACTGTAATCCGTTGTACTATGTGTTGTGCTGCCATAGGTGTATTAAAGGTTAAGGCAAACAATACAGCGGATTCACGCATTGTTTAGTATCCAGATTTTACATGTTTTAGTCGGCCCACACCAGACATCATTCCCTTCTTGTTAGTTGGCTTGGGTGGTTATTATATTGCTACCTTCCTATCGTCATGTGATGTTCTACCCTACTTGGATACCAGATATGCCAGGTAATTGACCTGTATTCTCTGTAGTTGCAATTTATGCTTGCTTACTTTATGTCCCTGTTCTGCTGATTATCTCAATAATGCTATTGTATCTTCCTGAAATTGCTGCTGGGTAGGGGCCGCAAGCAGAATATCATCCAATTAAAGTGGAGCTTGACTGGCCCGGGTGGAGTTGACACGGAATGTAGCTAGCCATCCCCTGTGAGAATATCGTTATACTTTCACAGTAGCCCGCGATAGCGGGTATGGCTGTATCTGTCACCCTGACTGTACAAGCAAAGCAATACGGACTATGTGGATGTATAGGTATTGCAAAGTAAGCATAGCTTATATGTACCACGGTAAGATACTTCTGTGGCATGTTCATTGCATTGAATATAGTGTGTGGGTCTGGCACCAACGGTACCCTAAGTATTCTTACATGATTTACAGCTTATACATACTGTACCATCCACCATTCCCCTTTTGGTTTCCGGTCAGGAGATACAGGGGTATTGCATGGTGAATAGCGATTACTTTGTGGATGGGGAATTCCCTCTATGACTTTGCAGATATCTTCTGGTGTCCACGGTCTATACGCTACGGGGGTTGGGTCCTGGCCTTCCTGTCCTGCCTGATGGTTCGGTACTTCAATTAATTGACAGATATCCTCACTCTGTTGTAGTACTGTTCTACCGGCAGTCCTTAGTATGTGTTCGGGATGTGTGGTTTCGATAGCTTTATTATATTTGTTCGCGCTACCCCGCCACAGGATAACGGGGGGGGACTAGCCGCCCCCCCCGCTTAATATCCTGCATGTGGTATCTGCGGTAGGTGTTGGGGCGATCGGTACTACTGTATTATGATCTTTCTGTGCAAGATGCTTTAGCCATTTGTAGCCTCTATTCTTCGTACACACTCATACTCAGTCCACCGATGTGCATGACGGATACCCGTCGCTGTTTTGGTTTTGCACATCTTAGGGCTGCCATCTTTCCAATGCACAACAAACATATTATGTTCGAACGCAGTAATTTGCCTTGAAAATGCATGCCCACGTCAGCACATAGGACAGGTATTCAGGGTTTTTATTGTGGTGAGCGACCAATTGTTGTAGCATTTCAGTTGCTTATTCGTTTATTATATTTTGTTCCACACATACAAATTTACTGTTTTATGCTACCATTTTGATACATATATCTGGGAGTTCGCTTCTGTCCCAGGATATCAGGACATTTGACATGTGTTCGGTTTATTTACATAGGACACGGTTGGCCAGAGAGGTATATCCCTCTCTCAGGTGGAATTGTGGTGTTTACCTTGGAACATAAGTATGCATCAAATTTTCATGATTACAATGTTTGTAGTGCACCCATGTTGTCAATATACCATCACCGATTGGCATTTATTGACCCCATTTTGCCGCGCGAACTCACACAGGCTTCGCGTCAGATATTATCTTCACGCCAAACGCCGGACTGCTGTTGATCTGCTGCTTCACGAATCTCCATATCCTCACCCACTGCTACGCGCACTTCTTCGGTTGGCAACACGTGGTGTCTTCCTTTCCCCTGTATCCACTGTAGTGTCTACAATCACTATTTACTCTGCTGTGTGTTCCCCTGACCTATGTTCAGATTTAACAGTATGTGGGTAGGTCTTGACCCGATATCACTACTGTTAACAGAAACTCGATGTAGTCTGGACGCTGATCTACAATAGACGCAAAAGGCAGACACTCCTTACCTGGGCCTCCTGTTTAAGGCTGCACGTTTTCTTCTTGGGATCCAGTTTTCCGCTTTTCAGCCACAGATCAGACAGTAAACAGCCTCTTTACACACAACAATTCAGTCGGAGGTCTTTTCATTCAAGAAGAACCATTTATGCATATTCTCCAGCGTACATGTCTAACCAGCCATGCACTCTGACCTGTAGCTTACCAAGGGAATTCCGGATTACAAGGATCACAATGTGAAATAAGTTGTTACAACCAGACTGTAGTTATCAGTAGGCTTTTCTAAGTGACAGCCGATAACACAGGAGGCTCGGGTTCGGACAGTTTTAGTAGTGTACACAGGCAGGCTAAATAATGTACAGTCCAAGTATGAGAGTTTTGTCTGACTCTATACAGTAAGCAGTTTCTTTATATAGTGTTTACAATCAGCTTTTGCCCACCTTACTGACGTGGTCGGTCACAGGGCATTTCCATCACTATGGTCCGCAATAGTCTATACATACGTGGGTGCTGGGCTCGTGCTTTTAAATTGTTTTCTCATGGGAATAACACAGCCTTGCAAGGCACCTTGTACATTACAGTATCCTTTTGTGATTGTAGCTGTTTCAAGGACCCTAGACTGTTACGATACAGTGGACAGTTAATTTCTTAATCTCTGGTAGGGAGTTGTACTGCTATCTTCCATTGAGCTCACAAGGCCATCCTCCTCTGGGGAAGGAGTGCTGTTATGCATGTACATACATTTATTGTTCTGTAACCCAGCAAATAATTAATGATGACAGACATGAGCCTGCTGTCCTGCTTACTGCCAGGTTCAGAATTCCATCACAGTACAGCTTAGCTTCACCAATTACATGCAGGCTTAGTTCTGCTGCCATATTGTACGGTGCAATTCAATACATTATATAGTATTTCGAGTGTAAACTGGAACTTCATATGTGTTTCTATATATTTTCGAACAACATCCATCCAGCCATATGCATGTTGTTCCATCCTTTACCTTGACCGTGTGTATTTGTCCGTCCAGCCACGCTAATCTCCACATGTGATGTCCCAGTTTCCCCTTCTTTGCCTGTAGCACCCTGTTAGGATGTCCTGTGTTAGGCACCTGTTCCGCTATATGTGATCGACTTCACTGCAAAGATAATCATCGATCGGTGGTCCAACGACCGACTTGTCCACATGTGTACACTTATGTGCACCGTGTCGTATGCAAACCTAGATGGTTTGGACGGGTACATACTACATGCGGATGTACACATTCTGCTGACACATTCACATGCAGCCATTTACATATCTGTACCTGCGGTGGGTTGCTGACATGTAGTGCGTATTTGCCAGCGTGGCATTGCCTAACACAAACATCTTACCACAGTTCAGGTATGCACATTGTGTGTGGTTGTATAGCTGCACACGGATGCTAGCAGGTTTGGGTGCAGGGGTATACATGGGTGTGACTGACATGTACAATGAGGCTATTGTGTAGTACATCCGAATGCATGGGTTCTGCTTCTGGATATTACACTTCATCATACACCATCCAGTGTATGCAACAGAGATGTTGCTGGGTCTGGGATATGTTGCTATGCACATGTTTGCCTGTGTTTGGGGTATCTTGCTTCCTTACTGTTGTTATGTCGGCACAGCTACCCGGCTATGTACTGTCACTACTGCTTGTGACCATTATGGTTGGCACCTTTTCCAATGCCCATAGTGGGGCATGTTATGTGGACACTTGAAATTTGCAGGACTACACATACCCAGGGCTAGTGCAGTAGACAGAACTTCACTTGTTTGCCATACTATGAGCCTATTCTGTAAGCGTTTGGGTTCCTTATTTATTTTCTTATGCCATGTCTGTGTTCCATACCGTAATGTATATGTTTTATGCTACTATTTACATGTATATTGCGGAATTTGCAGGGGTCAGGTCATTTTCCATTTTACGATTGTTGCAGGGACACGACTGTCCAATCAGGGACTGTCCATGGCACTTTGGGACAGCAGGTAACCCTGGTGACCATGCCCATGTCGCTGCTGGGGTTTCCACCTTTTCCATTTTCCGATCTGGGATATTTCCGGGACTCACATCTGCCCTTTTCAGGCCGAAAACAAAGGTCACTATATAGCATAGAAATTCACTTG
>NW_025060001.1:0-6212 GCF_019279795.1 Protopterus annectens
ACATATATACATGTAAACTCCGTTTCATACCTTGCTTTGTTAATGTCTGTGGATTACCTGTGTACACACATCTATAACCATACCATACCTTTCCACTGTACAGATACTGGCAGAGTGTACGGATGGTTGACCCTTTATCTTAGGTGTGTTTTACATTAACCTGTGTCTATCTGGCAATTTGCTGGCATTTCATTTGAGACTTACGGTGGCACCTTCTGACAAGTAGTTCAGGGTTACGAATGCATACCCTTCTGTCAATCCCTGCTACTATCATTACTACACCCGCTATTCTATCCACTTTCTATGTTTGTTTTAGCATTACATCTTGTGTTTCTCAATTATCAGCCAGTACTTTGCATACCGTCCAATCTCCAATTCTTCAGAGAGGCTTTCATGCTCGAGACATGGTTAACCAACGTGGAAACAGCGCGCACACTACCTTCTGCTGTGAAGCGTACGGATCACACGACAGCGATTTGTGCATTTTCCTTTATTGTGGTTACGTTTGTGGCTGCATGCAGCAATCATATTCGCTACATATGTTTACCGAGTCTGGCAGCCATGCGGGTCTGTATTAGTTGTGACAGTACCAGTAACATATTTCTGGATCCTCGTTAATGGACGTGATGCTAAACACATTAATTTTCACCTTTTACAGGCCATGGTTAACTTGTCTTCATGCATTGTGACATTAATTTCGTACGCTTCACATTTTATATGTTCCATAATTAATTCAAACGGGATCCGGCATTCACTTTAGCCTGCTGGTTGTAATCCACGCGACTTTCGGTAAGTTCTTGTCTCATTTATATGCAGTACCCATGGCATGGTAGCCACATTTCAATATTCCACCCCCGTGACTCAGCCTTTACGCCCAGGCATCCATTCTCCGGGGAAGTGGTAAAATGAGCAGCCAGCGACATTCCCTATTCCCCGGTCAGCTCTGACCTGGTGTTTTACATAAACGATGGCCCGTGAACAGCGCCATAGTCCCGAATAAGAAAGTCTTTAACTGTCGTGGGTAAGTCTCCGCGCCCGGTTTCCATTCCGTCCTCTAGCGCGAACTGCCCTGACCGTAACGAACGTCAGAAGAGGCATAACGTCGTCAAACGCCATTACAATTACACCCCCATTATTATTCCAACCCGCTTGATTTGGCCAGCGCCTGAATTGAAGTTATACTAATTGAAAGTGCTGGTCCCGCTGTCTCGGACTTTTTCCATTAGTATAACTCGGTGAAAACCGTCCTACGCGTTGATAGGTCGAACATATGGAAGATGGCTTCGAAAACAAGCAATGAGATCTCTGTTGTTGATGGAATACCGCCAAACAATGACGAAGCAATGAAGCGACAGGTTTTATAAAGCAACGGAGGTGCCAAGATCTCTTGTTCGTTTTTTATAGTTTTTGCCATGCTGAAATGGTATTGAAGATAATGGTGATGGTTTTAGGGTTAACGGATTCCGTTTGTTTTGTTGCCGCAGCTAAACCCATTCGACATGGGGCGAAACACTAAAAAGCGAAAACGAGGTCTGCTTTCTCCTGTTGCTGTTCGCCAGCCTGATGTAATTGGCGGAGAAGCGAAACATCAGAACCGGAATGATGCCAGATGACCGCGAAGGCAGTAAACAGGTATTATATCAGCGCCGCAATGCAATAATGAAGCTCTTTCTGCAACAACATAATATAATAACTTTGGTAATGTTAGATGTTCACGCGAGCGAGCGACCGCTCTCGCTTCGCACCAAACCACGCACCGATAAATGTCCATACGCCCGCCACCCAGTACGGGCTTGGTTGGTTATAATATTCAATCGCCAAGGATACAAAAGCCAATAACCGATAATAGCTGCGCTGTTGGCGTTACAATGATGGGTGGTGCTGGTTATCATACATATTCATCTTAATTCACATTTTACCCATTCCCAGTCGTTCATATCGCGGATATTTATGCAGCAATATGACCGAACCAAGTGTATTACCGTAAGTATGTTACAGGAATACATGCATGTTTGGTTACAGTATATATGTAAAATGCATTCTTAATACCACCACCACACATCCCTTCACAGCATTTCGCGCGCATGCCATACGGCCCAGCACTTGTGAAGGTTGGTGATGATGACTGATTACATGTGGTTCCCGTACGAAAGTAACGTGATCGTATAGTCTTTGTCCAGTTTTGCCGCTGTCATAGGTTTGGATCGCGGGTGTTGGGGAATAGTGTGATTAGGTTGTATTTATACTGGACAATACTTCAGTGAGGGGGTAGGTTAGTTGGGGCACCTAATCTGTTTGGCGGGGAGGCCCCATGATGGACATTTGTGTCCCAAGTGCCAACACCTCTGATTATCGCGCTATATGTCCTGTGATATTAACACTGGTAGTATATTTCCTTTACCTTCATATTTACTTGCATGTTAAGTGCAGGCATTTTGGCATCTGGTACACATGACTATTATATTGGAGGCTTGCCATATTCACATGCTATGCAATAACCTTTCATTCTGGCACATGCATGTTATTCTATCCTTTGTATCATTGGCCATGGGTGCTTTCCATGCAAATCCACACATATCTACAAGTGATGTCCCACCTTGACAATTCCTGTAATGCGGCAAACCCTGCTTGGGTGACCCGCAATGCATGGTGGACAGCTGTTCCACCCTGTGTATTATGTTTTGCATGTCTGCATAGCTACTCATAGGTTCATAGGTTCATGTGGTTCATGTTTAGGGCTATCTGTCCGAGGGCATTTATAAGCCTAGGCCCATATTTTCCTTTGTGGCTTACGCACCTCCTTTAGTTTTGGGAGAAACACTATGATTATTTTTTGCTGTGCCTCTGTCTTAGGCAGCAGTGACACTGAGGTAACCTCTGGGGTGTATCTAGCGATCTCCCAACGCCATTGGTCAAGATTCCCTTGAACAAGGCCAGCGTAGGTGCTCCTCGCCTCACATAAACCGGGATTTTGTTCCTACAGCATAGGGAGTTCTTTGGGGTGATGAATTCATCCCCTCCGGTGCAGCACGCCCCTATTAATAACCGTGGTCGGTGGTTCTAAGTCTCCGCTCCTTGTACGCTCTGAGGGATCTAGATTTTTTGAGATGAAGTACATGTTCTATCAAATCAGGCTTGACATGGCTTTTGCATGTCAGGCACAAGGGTCAAATTCTGGATAAAGCGGTAAGCAACTGAATATAGAGGAATCTGGAGTTCTTTCATAGTCGGCAGCATAAGACAGATTTTGAGACCCCTTTATCTTTTTGGTGAGGAACTTTTGTGGCCTCTCCAGCTGCTGCAAAAAGTGTCGTAGTCAGATACATTCTTCTGAATGGAAGCATTGTAACTCCAATCATTATTATCTGATGATGATGAGTATAGGGAGACTATGACCTCCCTTGATCTAGATGTGAATCCCTTCATGATAAGGTGGGCAATGTGAGAAGGTCTCCCTAACTACTTCAGCGGGCAATATGAGTGTCGGCAATGAAAGGCTACTCGTCAACCTGGGTTCCCAGGTGGTCCCCTGATAACTTCTTCTGTGATCAGGGGATTGCCACCTATATGGTGGTGCTTAGGGGTAACCTTGTTTTTCCCGGAGGGTATGACTATGCATTACTTGGCATTTAACTTTAGGCTGCTTGGCTCTGGCACCAGTTATCCATTTCTGTGATCCCTTCTGAAGGATATCTGTGTCGGATGTGTTTTAAACTACTAATGGCGCTCAGTTTGCAGTCATCTGCAAACTTTGTCAGTCAGCCATAACCCTCCTGTGTTTGCTTGTACTTCAGAAAAGTAGATGCAAACAAGAGTGGGGCTCCAGGACTGAGACACCTCCGTGGGTCACTAATTTTGTGACAGGCTTTGAGTCTCGACATGGCGCCAGCAACTCTGACCCTGTGGGTTCTTGGGTCTACTCAGCCAGTTTCCGGCGGGAATCCCACCACTTGTAAATGTGCCATGGGTTTACATTTGTTGATGAGTTTTCAATGATAATTCCCGAGTAGTATTGTATCAAAGCCTCGCCAGGTTCTAGGTAGGCTGAGATGGCGACTGCTTTTCCTCTGCCAACCGGCCTTGGTGACTGCTTCAAAAAGTCAACCAAGTTTAAAAGGCATGATCTGCCTTGACAAAGCCAAATTGGGGTTGGATCCAAAGTCTGCAAATTCTCATGTCTCTTTATTTATGAGATCCATTATGATCCCTCTCCATGGCTTTGCAGATAAGGCTTGTCAAGCTTAATGGGATGGTAATTTCAGGGTCGGTGGAGGCATTCCGGCCTTTCGTGGAGTGGGACCATTAGTCGCTGGGTGCCACCCCTGGGTACGTATCCGGAGGTGAGGACTAAGATTAAAGTCGGCAGATGTAGCGCTTCCAAGGGGCCCTCTACTTTAGATTACTGGAAGCCGTGCTGTGCAATATGAGAAAACATCAACCCCTCGGATTCAGGCGAAGCTTTCCGGCGCAAGGCCTTCGTAAGGCTCGGCGCTGGCTGGCAGCTGAGTGATAATGAGCGTGAGCAGCACCACATGCATACGTAATGGCAGTGTAGCGCTGCAACCACAACCATGCGCATATGGGCACGCGCGAAGCAATCGCGGGCTACACATAATGCTTTGTCCAGATGTGTACAGTTATGGACAATCGGGTGTAATGCGGTGTGAACACCTATATGGGTTTCGATGAAGGTCAGCAAACCAACGCCGGGATGTACACATCTCTCAATGCATAATTCATAATGCAGCCATTTGGATTTCAGTACCTGGGATGGATAAATTCATATGTAGGGTGTATCATTTGGTGCCTGTCTACTGCCTTAGAGGACAATACTTCCTCCGGCACATAAGGGGTATACCCGCTTTGTGTAGGTGCAATAGGCTGCGTCACAATAAGTAGCTGGATTTTAGCGGATGCATCCATTCGGACATAAGCGGGTTTACGTACTATAAAGGGGTTGTTGTGTATTACATTTGTATGCATGGTCTCTGCTTCTGGATATCTCCGGATCTCGCATATGCCATCCCATGTGTATGTGTGACGGTTACTGCCATGTTGCTGTGTATAGCACATCTTTTAATTTACATATGCTTTGTGCCGTGTGCCTAGATGCAATTTGGGATGTCTAGTTTCTTTATGGTTGTTATATGGGCCACTTCCTTCGCCCCAGCTGTGTACTCACTTCTCTACCACTGTGGGACTGTTGGTGACCATGCCCATGGGGCTAGTCAGGTATTTGCGGGCGCGACTGACATGATGCAGTACAACTCCATCTGTGTATGATCTGCTGACAGTGCACAACTTTACGGACACAGTATTCTAAGTATCGCTTTGTTCCATGAACTGGGAACATTTCAGATTTACGTGCATTTATGTTTGGTTCTCCATTTTGTGTGGATCGGTAATGTGTAGCATACTTTGCAGTATTAATGCGCTTCTGTATTATCCACGGACACTGATAGGTGCGGCGATTATTGCGCTTTGGCTGTAAGATCCGCAGCACTTTGAAGCTGTTGCTCATCAGACAGCCTAACTTGGCCACGCCTTGATTTCAACCTAGTTATTAGCACCCTGGACTCAATGCGACATCGTCCCTATGTGCATTGTGGTTGCCAGGTTGCAGCAATACACTCATTACTATGCATGTGGCGCTTGCTAATGCACTATACTTTATTTATAATGCGCTTTCTTTCGCACGGCCAGCACAAGCCTTACACTGGCCTTGCGCCGAGCTTCATGAATCCGGGGGTTGATGTTTTTCTCATATTTTGCTTTGCTTCCAGTAAAGGAGGTTTGCAATGGTGATATCCAGCATATGCCAATAAGAAGTCTGGACACTCACTGGTACTTTAGACGCCGGATGCATTTCTGTTGTATTATGCTTGGTTTACAGTAAGCACACTAGTTGGGCTGCCCAATCAGCTTGTTCATTTGTGAATAGTAATGGTTATTGTATAATCTGCATTATTTTATTTTGTTCTATGTTTCCCAGTCTGAAGAAGGTTTGTTGTTAATATAAATTAAGTTTTCTCCACAGATCACCAGTGATGATTACTTCTGTTAGCTGAATTTCCAGCTTAAATGTAAAGTAGCAGACAAGGAAGCAGATAATATATTTAAAAACCAGTATGATAACATGGATTACCCTGAATTAAAATGACTTGTGAGCTGAGGCAAAGATAAATCCCCATTAAGGGATGGCATTGTAAGAG
>NW_025060002.1:0-2500 GCF_019279795.1 Protopterus annectens
AGTTTTGATGCCTAGATATTTTTTGGGCCTTTTTTAGCCAACTAAGAGGTTGAAGGCCTTGACTGAAATACAGTTCAGTAGTTATCATTTAAACCTCATCAAAATGAGTCCTAAACCTAACAATTGCTTAAATGATGAGCTTTATTTACTGTTATACAAACATTCCATAAACTCATTTACAACACTCAACTGCTATGAGACTGAGAACATCCCTCAGGGTAGTGCTGTATTATTTTATTATACACTAACCAAGTGTTTCTGTTTCTGCAGGACATATTGAGGGAGCATTGTAAAAATACTCTGTCCACTGATTTACGACACCTCATTTCTGAGGGACTAAGCACCTGACCCAGAGTAGTACTGTTAGCAATGTTTATTTTAAAACCAAAAATAAGGTGTATTGCTGCAAGTTAAGCTATAAACCAAAAAAAGAAAAGCACCAAGAAACCGTAGATACTGTATTTTAATATAATAAAAAATATAAATTCATCCCGGATAAAATATGTTAAGCACTTTCATCATATAAAATGACTTCATCAGAACAACTGCTCAGAATTACAATCCACATTTAAATAGTCTCCCAAAAGTCACTGCACATCAATTAATGCACTAATTAATCAACGTTTGAACATTTAAAGCACCACATACCAAAATATTTGTTTATAACAAATTCTCCTAATGTTCATACAGCTTTCATATTAAATACACATATATTGTCACATGCTTGATATTTATACAAACACATTTTCATACCAGAAATTTTACAAAAAAATGCATTTAGCTTGAAAATTAATTAATTTGTATATTGTTCAATTAAATGAACTCAACCTATATAAAATAGAAATAATGTTCATTATCTAATTTGATTAGCCCTTTCCTTTAAAACTGAAAATATAGATATATGATCATTCAATCCAGGATGGAAATGTGCAGCCAGCCTTAGCTGCCACATTAATTCCTTTTTATAAAAATGTTTTTTCCAATCCCCCCCTCACATCCAGGTTCACTATATCCACAATGGCAAATTTAAAGCCAGTGTGTTCACTGCAAACCTGACTTTGCCTATAGAGGGCATTGGTTTCCTTCTGATGTTTAATTTTTAATGTTCATATATTCTACATTTCAGAGCTCTCTCTGTTTTCCCAATATAAAATCCATCACAGGTGTTACATAATGCAATATAAACTATCTTGTCCATATAACAGTTCCCTTTCTTTAAATATATAACACTACCAATTCTATTTTTTAAGGTTACCGAAGGTACCTACAGAGGATATCCCCACAATAAAACAATGTCATGAGGTTGGTGTGTTACCCTATAAGTGTAACCCATCTACTCTAATTTTCTCCAAGTTTAATTCAACATGTATGCTTCAAAGCAAATGTACTGGGTGAACTATGAAATGCACATGTTCAGCACTTATTGTTCTGACTTTAAATATATGAAGAAATAGCTATATAACAGGTATGTTGATACTTTGCATAGTGGTTCAAGGAAAAATCCTACATAAGTTGGTAAAGAAAATATTTATCTAAGAATTCTTTCACAAAGAATAGTACAAAAAAGTCTACACTGGAAAAAAGAAGGAAAGGTATAAAACAGAACAGAATGATGTGATAGAAGTGGTAAGAAACAGGATAACAAATCATGGATAGGAAATAAACATTTTTAGTGAAACATCAGATGATCTGAAATTAGTAAAAGATAAAATAGGTTCTGAAATAGATAAATCTAATCCAAACACATTATTTGCAGACAAAACTATTGGCTGAAAATGAGCTCATGCTGGTAACTTTGGAAATATGTCTAACTATAAATTGTTAAAATCAAAATATGATGTTATAGGAAACTAAACTAAAATGCAGACTGACATTTGGCATTTTTGAATATTTTGAATACAGCTGTATATTACAACAATACCATTATTATTTGAAATGTTAATTATTTAAAACTTGATTGGAATAAAACATAATGCAAAGCACATTTTGACGGGGAATACTTCAATCTGTACACTTGAAATGACAGATAAAAATGGTAAAAATAAAGAAAATAATAACCTACAGCAGAGAGTCAATTATCTGAATGTCGATTATAAGACACGTGAATTATCAAAACCAGTCCTCCAAAGTTTTTGGGCAGAAAAAAATCATAAAGTCTGAATATGTAAATATTATATGTATTTGTTTGATCATGTGATTTGAGCTTGTAGCCAGCTCATGTGTGAAAAATATTCTTTATTGTCCATTGGAATCAATGAATGGTTGTAAAGTGTATTCCAGCGTGCAGAAAAAAAAACACGATTTTAGAACTTTCTTTATCCAGTTCAATTATATGATTGATTATCTGAAGAATTTGATTATCATAACTACCCTAGGTCCCAATTATTTTGGATAATCGACTCTCTACTGTGTTACATCTGGTCCTGACACTAGTCCTAAAATAATTACTAAAGTGGATGCGATAGAACATTTTAAACCACTAGGAGACACAACAATCATA
>NW_025060003.1:0-5379 GCF_019279795.1 Protopterus annectens
ACATTAAAATCAGAATGCAACTTAAAAAGCACTTCTTCATCCAAGCCAAATGCTCCTGCTTCAACACAGGATATATTATCTAATCTATCTCTTTCTCATGTCTCTTCTCCTCTTTCAAGATTTACTGAAGATTGATCCACTTTAGAAACTATTTTTTTTTCTATGTAATTAGTCTGAAATACTCTGTTATTCCTTACATTTATACATTTTTTGTTTTGTATTTCACCTGAACTAAACCTGAAATTGGACAGTATTGATCAGTTCACTATCCTGGTAAGCAAATATAAATAAAAAATAAAATAAAATAACAGAAAATAAAATGAAATACAATAAATACTGTTACATATGTGTATATATGGGTCTAGTTCAGAACTAGAAACTTCATGTGGTTGAAACCATGGTCCAGGATCATGAAAGCTTACACTTTGCGCTAATCAGTTGTAGGGGATGCACAATGTTGAGCGTGCTGATTGATATTCATTAAACAGACCTGCATGTTGTGCCAGCTTTAAAACAAGGTAAGTGGCCGAATATGCTAATGAAGATATATGCAGGTGAAATACATGCTAATTCAACATAGTGGAGTGATTCAGGAATGCATATAAATATGTGTCTATGTGCTACACTCCCTTTTGGGCTTAATTACAATACTCTTTGAAGTACAGCCACAAACATACTACAAGGAAATTTTTAGGGGTTGTAGTGGCTTTCTATAACCTGTATGTGCAACAGGCTTTAATACAAGGTGCTGCTACTGATGCTGCAGACCTCGGCCTAGAAGGAGAAGAGTGTTTAGACCACATTTAACATATCATAGACTTCATGATACTGAAATTGAAGAGCACTGCAGGGTGGACACAGATACCTTAGAGGAAATATGCAACTTCAGCCATCCTCACCTGACTTTCAAGGAAAATTGTGAAATACCCATCACAGTGATAACCATAGTATGTGTAGCATAATGTATACTTTCTACAGGAACTTTTCAGCAACCTATGGGGGCTACATTAGGGGTGTCAAACATTCCAGCCTCAAGAATATTACACCATTTTCTAAATTTAATGCTACAACGTATGAGATCTGTATCTGGTTCCATGTACCCCAAGGAGAGCTATAAACTTCATGCAATATTGTTGTCTGCACTTAATGCAAAATTCACAGCGTACATATACTGCACTTACTTCAAAATAAAAGTTGGGACTATAGGGTCTGTGGTAGGGCTACACTCCATGTTCAGGACATATGGTGAAGATATATGTGCATATGATTATCCAGATATCTATATAGACATACACGTATACATACCGACATACATAGATGGATATGTATATGTACATAGCTATACAAATAAACACCCGAATATATACATATACTGAGCAATATATGTCTACACATATACAGATGGAGATACATATGCACATATATGTATAGCTATCTACATATATATTGACAGTAGTAGGTATATCAGAATAGATAGATCCAAAAAGTTCTTCCGCTTGGAAAACATTACATACTGCTATTTTTCAGGAAGACAATAAATTAGCAAAAAATATACAACTGCTTGGACAGAACAATATACTCTGGAATATCATCTGTATTAACTTACAATACAATTTCACCAAGCCTACTAACCTAAATTATATAAATTACATTTATAACACTTTCCGGAACTTCATAAACAATAATATTAAATTAAATTATGGTTTCAGTTATTAACTCCTTTTAATATTACAAAAACTTTGTTAATAACATTTCCATAAATACTCTTAATTCATGGAAAGGAAATCATTTCTCATGTTGACATCAATGTATAGAAAATCTAATAGTCATGAATGTCAATCAGATAATTAATACATTCAATCTATCAAGTAGTGACTGGTTAGTTCTGAATAGTCTGTTCCCATATGTACAAGTTATGTGTAGCACAATAGAAAATTCTTCATTTAACTCCATATCTAAATTTATATTTTATCTACATGAAGTATTATACAGAGACTTTAATTGGACAAATTTAACTTCAATGTTATATAAAATTATTATTAGCTACTAAACCAATTCTAACCAGAAATTTTGGAATTTTATCAATAAAGATTGTGCATTGTTGTTATCCAAGGAATCAACAATAAACATACTATATTCTATTAAGTTAACTTCAAATATGCAAAGTTGGAATCTTTGCATGGAAGTCTTGCATGGGGCTAGCATTGCCTAATAAAATAGCTATATTTAAAATACTAATGAGGCAATATGCTGGAGGAAGTAATCTAAATGTAATGCTGATTGGTCACATATTATATATGACTGTATTCATATTAAAACATTTTGGGAGGGATATTGAGGTGAGATTTCTGCAAGCCATTTTACTGACTCTTTCATTTGTCAAGTCATTAATTCTGAATAGGTGAAACCATATTATGAAAGAAGGGAACTTTTGTCTTTGGACCATAAATGTCTATCTCAAAAATGCATCTTCAAAGATGGAACTCCTCTATCATCCCAACAATTGAGAAGATTTTCTCACTCTTTTAAAGTAACACTGTTGGAAATTAAAGTCAAGGGAAGCGGGGATCTTTTCAAAGAAATGGACTAACAATCCTTGGGAAAGTTCTCCCTAATAGAAACTCAAAATGGACAAATTTTTATCTTCATAAGAAGAAGCAAGAATGCAAGTTATAATTTGATTGTGCTTGTACAGCCAACCTGTATTATTTGTCTGTGTATCTATGATTGTATTCCTCTTGACTTTGTCTGACCTGAGGCCATTGTATATTCTGTAAATAGTTAATTGAATTCACTTTTATTTGATCTGTTATATTTACTATGTATTGTTTAAAAAAAAGTTTTCTGAATAAAATTATTTGAACAAAAAAAAATAAATAAAAGCCCCAACTTATGAGCAGGGAAGGAGGTACATCAACAGGAAGGGATATCACTTTATCAACTGTCAGGTGGCCAGTAATTCCAAAGAGAATATCCACAATGCATGTGCAGGTAACTCTGGTAGGTTTCACATTTCACACATATTGCACACCTGTGACTGGTATGTAAGGTTTGCTAGGAGTGACTTTCCATTAGGTCATCGAGTGGGGAATGCAGGTTATGCAGTAGATCCTTGGCTCATGACAACCAAGAGAAACCCACACAACCCCACTGAGGAAGGATACAATGATACACATGCTGAAACTAAGAATATTATATTGCATGTACTTGGCTTGCTAAAATCGTGCTTGTGATGTCTAGACACATCTGGTAGTGACCTGTAGTATGAAACAGCCTCCCTGGCGAAAATACTCTATTGCACAATATATTTGCCAGGAAACAGCTGCAACAAGGATAACAAGGCCAATGACCACAGTTTCCACCACTACAGACAGACGGACAGATGTGGAGTCTGATGAAGAACCAGCAGTTGGGGATGTTCCTAGCAGATGTAGGCATGCAAAATATGATATGACACTGGCTAAGAGGTAGAGGATAGCACACACACTAACTACCTAAGAGAAAATGTAAGAAGCTAAGCACATACAAACAGTAACAGCAATGCATGCAAACTTAGCAACCTTTACTTACACAAGTAATGGTTGTGTTCTGTGTGCATCAGACAGTCTCAACCCCAGAAGACAGAACTTATAGGAGCAGCATTACTGAATGTAAGTGATGAGCTTGTAAGGAAGAGTTAGAAATAATTTCCTTCATTTGCAAGTATTGCACTTCAGATAGTTAAACATGGATCAAACATTGGGGAATATCAGTAAAAATTCATGAGTTATATATGCAACATAAATATTAGTCTACTCAGTATTATGTATTATGCATTAAAGTTACAGATGTAACCATAACCCGATTAAGAAATCTTAGGCATGTTTGGAAAAGTGCTGAGCAAGCACTAATTACTAACTAGTAGGACTGCATCACTAAGAATTTTAGTGCAAATGCAATGAGGATCAAAAACTACATAGCAATCATTTGAACTGCAACAGGAAAAGGAAAATAAAAAATCAGTACAATACTTTTGATTAAAGCAAGTATCTGAGTAAGCAAGCATTAGCTATCCATTATGTGCATCAGAAATAGGCAACCCTGAGTCAGAGATAAATCTGGGAATGGCAGGGCACAGTCATCATCACTTGTGCAGGGTGGGTGGGGTTGGGTTACAGGACAGCAAGCCTGATATCAAAGAAGTGACTGTGTGTGTGTGTGTGTGTGTGTGTGTGTGTGTGTGTGTGTGTGTGTGTGTGTGTGTGTGTGTGTGTGTGTGCGTGTGCGTGTGCGTGTGTGTGTGTGTGTGTGTCTGCGTAAGGTTGGATAAGATAAGTTGTACTATATGTGGGTCTGCAGGAACACAGTCAAAACACTTGTGCTAGCAGTATGCCCTGGAATCCTGGGCAAATATGAGCCATGTACGGTAAAGGATTCAGTTCACCATCAACACCCTGACCATAAGAACTGCCTCTGTCAGGAGTTCCACTGCTAGTTCCATGATAGTAGCTAGAAGCCTTGGTGCTACCTGAACATGAATGATGTTTGCTGGATGAGCTTACATCATAACTATATTGCTGGTGATGACCATGTGGTTTACTATGTTTGTGTGTGGAAATCTGAATCACTGATGGAGCAGTTAAAGTAGAGCAACTACATGAGTGGGATCTGGCATGGCCACATTGGCTAACACTGATGATGCAGTAGTTCTTTGGCCATGTGGATTCTAACCCTCCAGAACTCGCTAGGAGCCAATTTGCATGATCTATTCAAGCTCCAAGCTGGTGATGAGACACCCACATAGTTCAGGCAGTCATGCATATCAGAATGCATTACATCCAGTACTGGCTATCGCTTCCAAAGCCCTGGTGAAATGCCCCTGTGCCTCTATGATGACCCTGCACATACATTGCATGGTACCTACTGACACACCAACATCAGGGTGATGACAAAATAAGGTCTCTCCTAACCACCTCTACCAACACCCCTTTGTGGTACTTCACCCTCACTATGTGTAGACTCTGCCAGTTCAGAAATCAAGAGTAGCCACACTACCCTAATCAACCATGTCATCATCAACCTGCCCTATATTAGATGGCTCCGTGTCAGGGTTATGTGTAGGCATACTGACTGTGTCCAAACTCTGGGCAGGGAATGTGGAAGCTACAAACTAAGTGTCAGACTGACACACCCCAGACTGTGTCCCTTCATCATCACTGTCATCATCAGAGGCTGCTGATATTCTAACATAAGGAGGTAGGAGTTCCACAGGGCCAGTGGCAAGCTCACTTGTGACTAAAGTGAAAAAAGATAGTAAATATAGGAATACAAGAAAATAATTATCCGACTTATAGATACATAATCCCGAGTTAAGCAATAATTGGTGCAAGTGCAATTAAA
>NW_025060004.1:0-5415 GCF_019279795.1 Protopterus annectens
TATTTTTGGTGGTGTTTCAATTTATTTTGCCTTGTTTCTGAATTCTCTAAAACATTTTTGGGTCATCAATAAATTGCTTATTTTTGTACTTTTCCTTTACATTTATCTGCAGAGATCATCTGAGTTTTTCAGCCTGTGCCTATATCTTTAGTCTATCCCTGGATTCAGCAAGCTCTGCATGGAGTGCTGGAGTAGTGCAAGAGCTACTGGAGGCAATATGGCTGCCGAGAGATCCAGGAACAAGCTCCCGGGATGTGCATCGAGTGCTCATGCACTATTCCTGCACGCGACACAGCTCCTGTATGCTAATTACCCCATTTGTAGGTGAAAACAATACAAATGAGGTGAATTACATCCAGAAAGCTGGCAGCCATCCATGCAGGATTAGTGTAACCTGCAGAAATGTACTCTGTTAGTAACCGAGTGCATTTCTGCAAACTACTAAACAAAGCCAAGACAGCTCCAAATAAAGGGTGTACATAATGTGGAAGGCATGCCAATGGCCAAATATATGGCCATTGGCATGGAAAATAGTTTCAAATGAACAAAAAATAGCTTTTATTTTTTGTTGATTTCGGCCATTTAAGCATAGGGCAGCGGCACGCAAATGGGATCAACCCGAAAATAAAACTAAAACCTTGAAAAAAGCTATTTAGGCAAAATCACAATTTTGTCAGAGTCGATGGCATGCAGAAGACAACAAAGCCACTGAATAGTGGTTGCTAAGGGGGAAGGCTCAGTGTCAGACTTGTAACTAGGCATTAGCAGTCAATTCTGTGCAAATGAGGGGAATGATACTTAGGGTTGCCAGCTGTCCGGTTTTTGACCGGACTATCCGGTTTTCAGTGAAATTGTCCGGTGGAAAAAAATCATCAAAACCGGACTAATGAAGTCCGGTTTTTTTTGCAGTCCGAGTCATCTTAAGGAGGACTGAAAAGTAAAAACTGAAACGCCACCATCGTAACTTTATAGCACGTAAGGAAGTTGGGTTGAATCTAGACATCGCCTTATTTTTAAGGCGGAATAAGGAAGTACTTTGTGGTGGAATCACGTGAAATGAACTGAGCATGTAAATATTAGAAGCTCAAGTTAAAATGGAAACGCTGAATTTTTTATTTTTATGTTTTAGTTTTTTATTTGTGTGTCTTCTTACAGCGATGACTTGATTCATGCATATGTAGTTCCTCATAGCCACATGGACGTTGGCTGGGTTTACACTGTGCAGGTAATTTCCGCTTAAAATTCTTGATCAGAAAATAGTTTTAATGTACAGAAAATTATTAGACTCCACCCTGGGCCATGTTTAGTATAGATCTGCTGCCATTTACTTTTTGTGTAAGACATTTGCGTGATTTATTGTTGAGACGGAGGAGACTGTCTCTATTTTCTGTCTTTACCATTGTATCGGAGTTCCTGATATTGCATACAATTTTACAAATTGTATGATACAATTCGTCATCTGCAGGAACTCGAATCCGATAAATAAAGCTAGGTTGGCAAGAAACCTACAAACGCTTGATAAACTTCTATGAGTTCACATTTACAAATGTCTGATTCTGGAATATCTAGCTTTATGCATTGGTAAACTGAAAAAGAAACTTAAGTTTATTTTCTTATCTGGGTTAAAACTTAGGGCAGCCCTTATAGTTGGTACACGGAGGTGGCGAGAGGACTCCGTGTGAAGTGATCTGTCCACCGCCAGTGTAAAAGTCCAATACACAGTCATATACGACTGCCAATCTACACATCAGTCATAGATGTATCAGAAAAAGTTTTTTTTACTCATAATAGACTGTGTTAGGTAGGGATCACGGTTGTAACCAGATTTTTTTCAGTTTGAACAGTCGATCTGATAAATGGCTTGATGGTTGGACCCACATATGGTTCACCAAGTCACAGGACCATATACAAAATACTAAACATACAGCGCTGGAAATACTGGTCCAATGGAACAGCGAAATAAAGCACGTGTGCATCTTAGACAATCCATGTGTGATTAATGGCATGGTTGCTGGAGGGACTGGGCAGGGGAGGATGGGATACCATCTGTGGGGAGGGAGACTGTCTAGGCTTGCTACAGTAGTGGCCTCTCCTTTACTAGCCTGGCAAGCTCATGCTGCAAGTGATATACCATTTGGTCAGTTGGTTGACCATGTGCAGAAATGCACATGTATCTTCCGAAGTCAGAGATTGTTGAGTTGGTAAAGCTACAGTGGTGTGGTGGGGAGTTAGGACACACTTCCTGGCAGCAGAATGACCTTGCATTATATCTGTTGGTATCTCAATGGTCCCATAAAAGGGTCAAGTTGAGTCCAGGAAGGCTGGCTAAGGTAGGACCAGTAGCGCCAAGCATACGCAAATTCAGCATGATATGATTGTGTATTTCTAGTTTTGTTCCACTTGACCACTTTTACTTCCTCTAAAACGAGTTTTCACGCGGTCATCACCGTTGTCAGTGTCACTCACGCAGCACGCTGTAACAGCTCTTTACACACCTGGCACCTTTTAATGAGAAACCAGTCCACTGGTCCGCACTACGCAGCAGAATGCTGGAGTAGGGAGGAAGTGTGTTTGATAATATTGACAGGCTACAGCTCGTCATGTAATGAATAGCTGGATAGTTTAAACCGGCGCTTGAAGACTATGTATATAAGTACAGTGTCTCGCTTTACTTTGTTGTTGAGCGGATAGTTAGATGATGGTACTTATTCAGAAGTACTGAAAGCCAGAAATAGTCAAGGACTTTTTTTCCACCTATTCAGCTGCTTGCAATAGTGCCCCTTAGTTAAGGTAAATTACCACTAAATATGTTTATCAGTTCTAATGTTGGCTGTTTTTGTTCTTAATCAGTTTATATTTGTAATTTTCGGGTTGTGGGAGAGGAATAATGAAATGCCTTTGTGCATCACTGAATGAGTCAAGCAGAAAAAAAATGTTAAGACTGGCTAGAACTGAGCTTTTAGCTGTTACCAGACTTGCAGCAATATTATTTTGAAGGAATGAGGACCGCCTTTACCAACTGTGTGGGCCCTAATTTTAGATCATTTTGAGGGGACTCCCAAGATCTGACCTCTCTCATCACTAGAGTTACCACCTATTCAAATGCCCAAAGTGGGACAGTTGTGGCACAAACATCAGATTTTGCAGGGCAAAACAGACCCACAGCCAGTACAAAGGACAGAACTTCACTTTTTGCCTAAAGAAATGCTTATTCTTATAGCATTTTAGTTGCTTGTTCTGTCTCTTATAGCATTTAAGTGTTTCAGATAAAGAATTCCTGTTTCATACAACTAGTCTATTGCATAAAATATAGGAAATAATTTTGCCCTAAAATCTCAGGACATTTTCCATTTTTACAATTTTTTTGCAGGACACAACTGCCAAAAGAGGGACTGTCCCTCACAAAGTGGAACAGGTGGTAAGTAACCCTGTCTACCACCCCACCTCTCCCTCCCAAGCATGATGGCATCTTGAGCGTAATAATATATCATATTAGATATCAGAAATGTATGCTATTAATTAATATTAAAATAAAATAAGTTATATTTGTTTATTAATTTGTATTTTGTCCTGGATTATCCCTATCCAACATCTCCTATTGCTCATCTTGCAGGATTTGTTTAAATAACTCTGGCACACTGTAAGGGGCCTATTTGTTGGGCACTGAGGTAATTGTGTCTACAAGGTGTGTCACCAAAATGGGTGCACACTGGCTTACTTCAGTAAACCATGTCTCAAATTATGTAGTACTGCTTGGATATCCGGACCCTGGGTAGGGAGTCAGCTGTAATTTTCTCCCTCTTGTTCCCCAACACAATTTTTTTCATTTTATTTTTTTTTCAGTCTCCTTTCCTGTATTGCTTTCATTTGATTCATACCTTTCTCCTTCTTGAATCGCGATCCCATGCCCAACAATTGTGCATACTCAAATACTTTATTTTCTCCTTTGAAACATTATACTGTACAATGTTATGATGGTGAACAGGTACTCTTCTTTACCTAGTTTACTACTTTTACTGATTAAAAATCTAGTACTGCATCTACTTGATTGTGATCATTGATACTACATACTATCATGACTTATACTTCGCATGCTTCTTACATTACCACTGCACTATTGCATTGTTACTGATTAAAGTTTATTGTTTTTGGTAGCTTTTTTTTCTCTTTGTGTTACTTGTTTTTAATACCTTTAGTAAAAATAATTTTCTATCCACCTCTGCCTCCCACTACTCAACTCTTCATGTTTCACTTCTCTGGGATTATGTTGTTCATACCTGTGAGCGAAAACCCAGCGAGCATTTATCTGCATACTGCAGATTCCGGTAACATTCTGACTAAGGTAGTCCAGAGATTACCGCACATCAAAATACCTGCATTTCTAGTGTATGTTTTAGTGCTGCCTGAGACTAACTATTCTTTATTTCTGTAACTGTTCATTAACAACCATCCGCAAGAAATATACCAGTGAGAAGCAAAAGAAAATGTTACCTTGCAGTCTTCAAAATAAGAATGGTCTTATCTGGAACAAGAAAGAGAAGCGTTCCCATCAGCTGATGTCACCCGTGATGTCATAAAATGGGTGTGGCATTGATGGGTGGTGGGTGGGAATGGGTGGAGTTATGGGTGATCACGGTGACCTTAGTCCGGTTTTGGCCACAAAGGAAATCAGCCCTAATGATACTGAATCACAGATTTCCCTCATGGCTAGCCACCGCAACCCGTGTATGTGCAGAAAACTATCGTATAAGCATAAGAGTTAGCTGACATCAGAGGGTGTGTCCAGGCATATTAGTAAAAACTTATTGGAGCACTGTTGCTCGGGTTTGCCCTTACGCACCAAGACCTAAGGAAGGTGTTCAGAAGCTGTAGCGTCTTTACATTGCCTAAATGGGTGTGTACACACTGGGTTTTAAACCAAAAAAAATGGGAAACCAGGAAATAGCAGCTCCATTCACATCTGATTACTGGGTTGGCACGATCACCTCTGGGCTTAAACAGGAGAGGCAATATTGTTGTGCTGTGCCAGCCATGCCTCACACACAAAGGAAACCAACAGGAAACCCATCCCAGTGGATACCAAGGTATGTGTAGGCTTAAGAATACTAGCCAAAGGTACCTTACAAAAGAGTCCAACTGGGGATATCATGGGATTTCACAGGCATCAGCATCCAGAGTACTCCACCAGTTCCTGGATGCCATGTCAGCACATGCCAGTGAGAACATATAATCTGAAGTAGTTAACTTCATTTGGCAGCAACCTATGGGTCTTGGATCCATATCGGATCTGAGCCGGCAGTTTCCAACAGCTGAGATCTGAGCTCCAAGCTCTTGCCCTACCCATAATCCCCTGCCATCCCTACCTGACCTCAGATCTAGTTTGCCGCGGTTGAAGCCAGCAGCTTGATCTTTGAG
>NW_025060005.1:0-5260 GCF_019279795.1 Protopterus annectens
GTATTCTGAAGCCCCTCTGTATCACATAACAATAAGGGGTCTGTATGCATATCCACAAAGTTGTTGTACATCTATAATGAATGTCCATTATTGACAGACTTTACTGTGTTTGAACATGTCTGAAATATATCTCCGGCATGAACCCTCACTCACTCTATATTATCAAAACTGTCATGGGTGTGTGACACAGATGACCTAGGCCACAGATCACTACAGTGGCTGGCCTTGTCACAAACATTTTGTGACCAAGGTCTGAAAAGCAGCAGCACAATCTGTCATGGTGACAGATGTATTCATATAAAAAGCATGCTTCACACCTATGAACTAATTGAGGTCACATGTGCATATATGTATTTGCCACACAGATACCTGAAGTGTGCAATGCACATACTGTTGTTATACTAATATGTCATACAGTAGTAAAAGCAAAACCCACAACAGATTAACCAACAGTCACACACACCAGCAATTGCAGGATTCAAACCTACCTAACTATTTTATAATAGATTGCACTTAATGCTTTACGGAGTTTATTTGTTGTTTGTGGTTGCATTTTCCCCTTTAAGGTGTTTCCTCCTTTTCCACCCAAAGACATGCTTCACACCCCCACTCAAAAACAGGTTTCAAACCTATACTATATGTATATACTAGAAATTTATTAACCCCAGCTATATGCTTTACTGGGGTTTTCATTTCCACTGCTATATTTGTAGGATGCTGACATCATCAGACTTCCCAAAAAGGGAAATTTAAAAACTTTTAAGGTGTTTTCCTAGTCTCCAAAAGGAATACTCTCAAGATCACACGAAACATAACACACACACTCAGCAATTGCAGGATTCAAACCCCTATAACTAGGTTATGATACTAGAAAAGCATTAACATGCCCCTATATGTTTTACTGGAGTTTTCATTTCCATGCTATATTTGTAGGATGCTGACATCATCAGACTTCCCAAAAAGGAATATCACTTTTAAGGTGTTTTCCTAGTCTCCAAAAGGGAATATCTCAGAAGGAATCACACCCCTCAGCAATTGCAGGATTCAAACCCTACCTAATATGTTATGATACAAAAAGACACACATTAACACGGCTATATGCTTTACTGAGTTTTCATTTCCACTGCTATATTTGTAGGATGCTGACATCATCAGACTTGAAACAGGAATGTAACACTTTTAAGGTTTTTTCCTAGTCTCCAAAAGGTATTCTCAGGGGAATCACACGAAACATCCCCACACACACCCCTCAGAATTGCAGGATTAAAACCCTACCTAACTATGTTATGATACTAAAAAAGAATTAACCCCTGCTATATGCTTTACTGGAGTTTTCATTTCCCTGCTATATTTGTAGGATGCTGACATCATCAGACTTGCCAAACAGGTGTACACTTTTAAGGTGTTTCCCAGTCCCCAGGTAATACTCTGGAAATCACACAGACATAACACACACACACACTCAGCAATTGGATTCAAACCCTACCTAACTATATTATGATACCAAACCATCAAACACACTATATGCTTTTGGGTTTTCATTCTATATTTGTGGGATGCTGACATCATCAGACTGACATGGTAATGTGTGTGCACTTAGTTTTATGCAATCCAGGATTGAGACATGGGGACAGCAGGTGTTACCAGCTTGAACAGACTCCACAATTCTTACCTTGTGTGATCTATCTGGTTGCCAATCCATATGACAATCATATTTATGCACAGGTTTTGATGTGGATACATGTGTCTGGGATGTTGGAAAACTATTCAAAGTGTATTGGGGCTGTGTCATTTCATTCATGTATGTCCTGGGTGGCTGCCTTGCAAACAGTCTAGCAGGTTTGGGAAACATGATCTGCCATGACAGTCCAAAGTTGGTAGGGTTGTGTGTTTATAGCTTCCAATAGCTCTGTTCTGACTTCAATCATGATGGACTCCATGGCCTTGCAGATCAGAATTCATCAGCTTATAAGACTATAGTTCCCATGGTCTGCTGTGCACCAACACTTGTGTAGTGTGCCATATGTTGCTGTAACCCATTCAACAGTTCATATCCTGTAAGGGGTGAGGCTCAACAGACTGTTCAGGTGCAGGCTCTGTTTGTTCTGCAGTTCACTTATGAAAAATATAGGGCACAATGTAATCCAATTGATGCCTTGTTTTCAGCTTTGGAAGGAGCTGTTTACCCATTCTACATGTGATATCTCCTGGTATGATGATAGGGCCTTTTGTCAGTGGGAGGTGGGTATGTATGTATGGGCCTGTCTGACAGGATGTTGGCATTGTCAGTCATTTACAGTTGGCCCTGACTCAGGACATATATGAGTGTACATTGCTATTTATGACATAGCTGAAGGTAGTGTCATGGTTCTGTATGGACTCCTTCACAGATAATCTTTCCATGACCTGGATTGGATAGTGTTTGCAGTGCACATTGTTTATTGATGATACTGATTTCGGGGTTTTTTTTCTTTGCTTTTCAACTTTCTATGACCAACCTAAGTATCTGTAGTACATATTTGATTATGACAGGGTTCCAATATATTATATATGTGTCTGTTGTCATATCACTGTGTGCACAAGTCAAGATTGGTGAATTGTGAGAGGTTCCTGGGTTAACACATGCAACTGCCTGATATGTGTGACCCACTGCTGTACTCAGACATGGCCTAAGTGTGTGAGCATGCCCAGTTTGGCCTTTCAGTATGTTGTTGCCTGACATTTGCCTAATTTATTCAAGTGGGGAGCATGCCCAGTGTGACCTTTCAGTATGTTGCTGTGTAAGTCCACTACATTTGTTGATGTGTGAACACCCAATATTAACATTTATACTATGTGTTGTAAATCAGTTGTATTTTTAATGCAGGGCTCACCTTTGTGTCATAACTCTACAGGGATTATGCTGTGCCTGCGGGTTTCCAGGAGACACTTTGCATAGACTTATCAACATTTATTCCTACAGCTGACCAGTGAAATACTGGCATGGTTCAGTGGTTCAGTACTGTGACAATAGTGCACAGTATCCTGGGTTCAAGGACTGTCACTGCTTCATATGTTCATACTGGGCAGACCAGACTGCTTAAGGAACAGTAAAGCAAATATGACCATGTTTACCTGCTTTTGCTCAACTATGCCCAACTTTGACAAACTTGCACAACATTGCTCAACGTTAACCAACATTGCTGAACGCTGCCCAATATTGCTCAACATTGCCCAAAGTTGTGCTCTTAGTGTGTGCAATTTTCTTTACATATACTAAACAGTATTAAAAGCTGTTTAGCACTGCTTTATATTGCGTAACACATCGCAATCATGCCTCAGGTCGTGCTGCAGGGCTGCCTATGTGGATGAAATATTACATTATACATGTTTGAAAACAGGTAGTGTCAAGTTAGGCATCCCTTTTACTATATGTGTGAGTCAGAGAGTATTTTTTCCCAGGGTTCCTACTGAGCCAGTGTATATGCTATGCTTGCCTCTTTGCCAAGGCCAAACATACTCATGCCTCCTTCTGCCTACTGGGGCGGGCTCAGGTTGTTCCTCCCAGTCAGCTCTGCCTGTGATGGCCTTGGCAATGGTGGGGGCTTTTTCCCAGCCCTATGCTCCCTGCTGCAGCTTTTTTCCCGGATCATATTATGTAGCATAAAATACCATGACATTTGGGTACATGTAGTTGGTGATCCAAGGCTCCACCAGATGTGTCCAGGCACGGAATGACGAGCAGCCCAAACACTGCTCAATTACTTTTTTGGTTTGTGCTGTGCCTCATTATGGCGTTCCTGTTCAGGTGTGGGGCATTTCTGATGGGTGTCATCAGCCAGGGCTCAGTGCATATCCAGCATCCCCACTAGGTGACCATGAGGGATGTCCCCATTGGCAAATTCGGGTACAGCTTTTCAGATGCCAGATATGGGAATCATGGTAGCTTCAGGGCGCCACACACATTCATTATTATGCCCTGGCATCCCCGACCTGGCAGTTGATGGAGGGAAACCCTTGTGGTTATAGTAGACCCTACCCGCTCACCAGCTGGTGCTTTGATGCGGGTGCAGTCTATTGCCCCCCTCCCTCAGGGTTTTCCCTATTTGCTGGAAAGACACATTTGCTGGCCAATACCTAAAAGGGGGGGAAATATACATGATCACCGACAGGGGACATGGCATTCAGGAACGGTGCAGTACCCTGGATGCTGATGCCTGTAAAAACCCATCATATCACCAGTTGGTCTCTGGAAGGTACCTGTTGCTAGTATTCTTAGGCCCACATACCTTGGTTTCCACATGGGTTCCCTCTGTTGGTTCTGTGTGTGGGTGGCCTGCACAGCTCAACAATTTGCTGCAGAGGTCTCTGTCCACTCTATAGCTCCACTATCTCCAGCTCATGTAGCCCCTGGGAGGTTACCCCGGGGCCCGTACACTTTCTCCATCTCCTCACTGTGGTTGCTCAGCAGCATTTGCATTGTCCCCCCCTTAGCATGTTGCATATGTTGCCTTATAACAGCAATGGCAGCCCTCAACATTTCTTTGTCTCAGTAAAGCTTTTTCAGTTTTCACTTCTATTAGCTTACTGCAGTGTTGCAGTGTCTCTGAAAAACATAGTGGAAAGTTGTTTGCAGAGTTTTAAGTGCTGTGCTGGGCTGGGCTAGTGTACTGCCTGTGTAATTGGGTGATTCTGATTGTTTTCACCTGCTAGCTCTGCTACTTCTCCTTGGTTAACTTCCTACTATTTGTTGTGCTTCCTTTTCCTTTCTGTTTCCACAGGGGGAAACGGGGCAAACAACCCCAAACAGCACACCAGCATCCCCATGCTTACAGCCTAACACTTGCTGACTCCCCAAAGGCAAACACACCCACAGGTTTCAACATCCTTACGCTTTTGGGTTGATGCACCAGGGCCGAACAGTCTTACCGGTTTTACAGGTGTGCCCCAATACACATGAGGCACTTCTACAAGAAACTTTGGGTTTTCCATGGCATACACCCTTTCTTGCCTTTAGCTGGTACCTGTTTAAAGCCCTTCCAGGATGGTAACTGACAGCAAACATGCCCTTTGCTCCAATGAGCTTACATTCTTTCATACATACCCCTATGATGTCACCTATCTTCACTCGATACTCCCTTATCCTGCTCTTACACTCCACGGGCTTTGCTCATTTGCCATGTGAAATTGGGATTCACTATCCTTACCCTCATTTGCATAGATTGCCTACTAATGCTTGGTTACATCTCTTAGACTGAGTTCCCCCTTAGCAACCTCTACT
>NW_025060006.1:0-5407 GCF_019279795.1 Protopterus annectens
CTTTTTTTTTTAAAAAAGGGGAAGGGAGGGGGAAAAAAATATTTTTTTTAAAAGGGGAAAACCCCTTGTTTTTTTGAAAAGGGGGGATTGTTTGGGAAATTTTTTTTTTTTGGGGTTAAAATTTTTTTTTTTTCAAATTGAAAACCAAATTTGGTATTTCCCCATTTAAAAAAAACCCACTTTGGGAAACTTGATTTTTAAAAAGAAAAAAATATATGAGTTTACATTGATATTTATGACAAAACAAAAGGGCTTCATGGTTCTCTATGGACTCTTTGGCAATATTTTTGCCAGAACATGGCTTGCATAATGTTAGCAGTGCTCAGAGATTTATTGATCTTCATTGGATTTTCACTTTCTTTGAACAACTTAAGTACTTGTAGTACATAGTTTGATTATGACAGGGTCCAATATATTATATGTCTGTTTTCATATCACTGTGGCAAGGCAGGATTGGTGAATAGTGACAAGTGTCTGGAGTAAGAACTGCAACTGCCAGAAATGTGTGCCCCCTGTTACTCGGGGCCTAAGTGTGTGAGCATGCCCAGTATGACCTTTCAGTATGTTGCAGACTGAAATTTGCTAAATTTGTTTGTGTGTGAGCATGCTCAGTATGGGCGTATATACTATATGTGTGTGAAAAATCAAGTTGTTTTTTACTTCAGGGCTCACCATTGTGTTGTACATCGACAGGAAGCATGCTGTGCCTGCAGGGCTTCCATGAGTCAATTTGCATAGACTTATCAACATTTCAACATACAGGGGGGACAGCTATTATTTGTACATTTCTCCCCGGGGGGCACACCTGATTGTTACTGTGGGTGTACATAGGATGAGGTGTACACCTGACACTTATACACATTTGTTAGGCCTGCACTGCTATGTCAGGTACTCCATTTCAGTCTGTACTGTTGCCTATCGTACTGGCTTGAGGCATACCACTGTACTACAGACTTTAGCTTCCAATTACACGCATATCAGTTTGTGACTTCATAGCCTACCCAACCCATATCACACTGCCTGGCCTGCTGTTATCTGTCTGCATAGGCCTGGGAGGGAGGTTACTCATATGCCTCTTCAGAGGGCATGATACAGCATTTGTTTGTGTTTGCATTTGTCTAAATTGTCCTGCTGGCTGTGACTGTTAGGTATGTGACCCCCAACTGGTTTTGTGAGTGACTTGTTTTGCCCGTGCCAGTGAAATGCTGTCATGGCTTAGTGGTTCAGTATGTGACTTTGTGCACAGTATTCTGAGTTTGACCCTGTCCCTTTTATTTTCCTGCTGGGCAGACCTGACTGGTTAAGGAACAGTAAAGCAGGTGTGAGTGTTTTACCCGACTTTGCTGCTTTGGGCTTTAATGTTGCTCAACATTGCTGAACGTTGGGTGTGCTGGTTGGGTGCACAGCTGTTGTATTTAAATATGCTCAATACTGGTAAAATGTGCTTAGCATGCTTTTAGGGCACTCATGCCTCAGGTGGGGCTGCAGGGCTTATGTCGGATGCACATAGTACACTCCCCATACATGTTTGAAAACAGGTAGTGTCAAGTTAGGCATCCCTTTTACTGTATGTGTGAGTCAAAAGAGGTGTCATTTCCAGGGTTCCTACTGAGTGAGTGTATGTGCTATGTGTTGCCTCTTTGCCAAGGCCAGGGCATACTGGGCACGCCTCCTTCTGCCCACTGGGGCAGGCTCAGATTGTTCCTCCTCCAAGTCACGCTGTGCCTGTGCAGGCCTTGGCAATGGTGGTGGGTTGTTTGGCCCTGCCCCATGCTGTTCCTGCTGCAGCTGTTTCTGCAGGATCATATTGTGTAGCATGGCACATACCATAATAATTTGGGTACATGTAGTTGGTGAGTACTGCAAGACTCCACCAGATGTGTCCAGGCACCGGAACTGTGACTTGAGCATCCCAAACAGATGCTCAGTTATGTTTCTTGTTTGTGTGTGTGCCTCATTATGGAGTTCTTGTTCAGGAGTATGTGCATTTCTGATGGGTGTCATCAGCCATGGCTCCAGTGCATATCCAGCATCCCCCACTAGGTGACCATCAGGAATGTCCCCATTGGCAAATCTCTGGTACAGCTGCATCAGATGTCAGATGTGGGAATTGTGATAGCTTCCAGGGCAGCCAGTACACACACATTCATTATTATGCCCTGGGCATTGCACACGACCTGGCAGTTGATGAAAGGGAAAGCCCATGCGGTTGATCTAGACCCTACGCCGATCCCCGGGTGGTGCTTTGATGCATATGTGCATGCAGTCTATTGCACCTACTACCTCAGGTTATTCTGCTATTTGGTGGAAAAGACGAATATTGCTGGACAATGCCTCATGGGAATTGGGGAAATATATGTGGTCACCGACATGTGCTGACATGGCATCCAGGAACTGGTGGAGTACCCTGGATGCTGATGCCTGTGAAATCCCCATCATATCACCAGTTGGTCTCTGGAAGGTACCTGTAGCTAGTATTCTTATGCCAAAACATACCTTGGGATCCATGGGATGGGTTTCCCTCTGTTGGTTCTGTGTCTGAGCCCTGGCTCGCACAGCTCAACAATTTGCTGCAGGAGGTCTCTGTCCACCCTATAGCCTTCCACTATCTCCAGCTCATGTAGCCCTTGGTAGGTTACCCTGGGTCTGTACACTCTTCTCTGTCTCCTCACTGTGGGTTGCTCAGCAGCATTCACAACATCACCACCCTCAGCACCTTGCACATGTTGGTTTATGATAGCAAGAGCAGCCCCTAACATTTTGTCTGACTTAAGCTTTTTAAGTTTCCCCTCTTTGTATACTGCAGTGTTGCAGAGTTCTTGGGAAAAAACAGGGGGGAATGCTGTTTGCAGAGTTTAAAGTGCTGGGCTGGGCTGGGATAGTCTGCTGCCTGTGTAATTGACTGATTCTGATATATTTCACCTGGCAGCTCTGCTAGTTCTCCTTGGTTAACTTCCTACAACTTCTTTTCCTTCCTTTTGCCTTTCTGTTTCCACCTGAGGCAGCGCCACCAAAAAAGGGAAAACACACACACGCGCTGCGCATGTTTGTAAGAAATTTCCAATCTTTTAACAGTGTGCACCTTTGGTTTCAGGTTTTCAAATAGGACAACTGTAGGCATGCCTCTTGCAATCGTGAAAAAACTCAGGGCAAACACAAGCCACTGAGCTCCAATGAGCTTACAGCCTTTCTGACACAACCCCTCATGATGTCACCTATATTCTTCTCTACTACTCAGCTACTCCTACTCTTACACTCTTGGGACATGGCTCACATGCTGGGGAAAATTGTGATTCATTATCCTTATTCTCATTTGCATAGGATTGCCTACTAATGCATGCTTACATCTCTCACACTGAGCCCCCCCCCTTAGCAACCACTACTCAGTGGCCATGTTGTCTTCAGCCTGCCATTCACCTGCATGGCAGGATAAGCTTTTTAGTGAAAATGCCTATTTTTGGCTATTTTTAAATTATTTTCTTGTTTTTTAAAGCGCACGTTTTGAGCAGTGCGCTATGCTTAAACATCGGAGATTGGGAAAAAGTTAGATTTTTATATTTTTAAACATTTATAAATGCTAATGGCCTCATATTTGGCCATTGGCATGCTTTCTCAACTGTATGCATCCTTTATTTGGAGCTGTCATAGCTCTGTTTAGCTATTTGCAGAACGGTACTCCGTTACCAATGGAGTACATTTCTGCAGATAACACTAATCTTCCACAGACAGGTTAGTGTTTCCTGGATCACAAATTTACCTAATTTGCATAGCTTTCACCAGCAAATGAGTTAATCTGCATACCATCACACTGTCCATGCAAGAGTAGTATTAGCAGCTTTTGTGCACGCCCCTGCCGGCTGTTCCTGGATCCCATGGCAGACATATTGCCTGTTTGACATCTGACACTACTCTACAACTCTGTGCAAGCTTTCGTAAATCTGGCCCATGAATTTGAAAGCTCTAAAATTCTATTTTGCATGATATCTATTTAGCAAAGAAAAAATACTATGAACCTGTTTGTGTGAGAAGTAGTAATACAGTTTGGTCACAATTTTTGTTACGGCAGTGTCACTGCAGTGCTGTTACATAACTGTATTTGCAATGTACTTGAATTATATATACACCATTATGTGTTTCAGACACTGCACAGGAGGCTCTCAAAAATTTCTACCATTTCATAGCATATAAAAAACAAAAAAATGCCATTTCTTCAAAAACAGTTGTAAAGCTGGTTTACTCCATTTAAAAGACCTCAAGGGAGCCAAACTGAGTTCTTAAAGGGAATTCCCAAAGCTGATTACAGTTAATTGGAACTATAATTCTGAAATGAAGGGGTTGTTTATATTGCCTTCTGCTCATCCTGATATGTAGGCAAAGGTACTGGAGTCTTAAAAACCCGAATGCTATGAAAAGCACAAACTACAAATTGTCTTTTAAACATTCTAGAGTATGCAAAGATTTTAGGAAATTTGTTTTACAATTTTAAAAAGTCCCTGTGCTTATTAAGGAGAAAACTGGGGCTTTGATTAGAACAATGTAATTTGCAGCTCTTACTTAATGCAACAGGTACTAATGATTTGTTAGCATAAACCCATTCTAAAAGGTAGGCTGCTAACTGATCTATTCTGGGTGTGATATACATACTTATTTAATTTATTTGGTATTTTTACTCAAGTGAACTTTTAATAAAAAAGTTTACTAAACCTGGTATGGTTTTTTCAATTTCATATTGAAGGCTGCTATTTGAATGTATTTTTAGCCATTTGTATTTATGTATCTTCCTATTCTTTTAGTGGTATGTCTCTAAGAATTCTCTTTAAGAACTCAGTTTGGCTCCCTTGAGGCCTTTTAAATGAAGTAAAACCAACTTTACAACTGTTTCTAAAGACTCTGTATGTTTTAGAAAGAAAGCTTAAACATGACTAAAATGCAGCTTGGTGGCATTCTGTGTTGTGTTTTTGTTTTTTCATAATTATTTTATAGCTGTTTTGTGGAAGGTTTTTGGTTATAGTGTAGTATGGTAATGCACCATTTACCAAGTGTCTGCACACACAACCCCACACTCACACACAATGCACAAACACAAAACAAGGACACATGCACATACAAACACACATATGCATGCATACACACACACACACACACACACACACACACACACACACACACACACACACACACACACACAAAGCTATTAGAGTTCTGCCACTGAGCAGACATCAAATCATTGTTATACCACTGCTTATATTTCAACGTGATGTCATATGAGCAAGTTTAAAAGTTTAAATTGCATGTATCATGTCAAGCAGCAGAAATAAGCATGAATAAATGAATGAAAATAAAAAATAATACAGAAATTCAGTGCTTATGGTTTGTGGAAATTCATAAAAGAATGCACTTTTATTGT
>NW_025060007.1:0-4110 GCF_019279795.1 Protopterus annectens
ATATTTTGTTTTTTTTTACAATTTATTAACATTTTTTTGCCCGCCCTTTTTTTTTGTTTTTTTAAATTTAAAACTGTGGTTTAAAATTTAAAAGTTCCTTAAGGTATAAAAAATTTTCTTACTTGTTTTTTCTTTTTCTGTTTCCTTTTAAAGGGGGAAAAAACTTTTTCGTTAAACCATTTGTTTTCTTTTCCTTAAAGGGGGTTTTAAAAAAATTTTTTTGGGTTCCCTTTTTAATTCTTGTTTTACTGTTTAAAAATTTTTTGGCTTACTGTTTTTCCCGTTTAAAAAATTTTTGTTTTTGCTGTTGGGTGTGTTTAGATTTTCCCCGCAAATTTTGTTTTGGCCTTTTTTTTTTGCATTTTTTTTGGGAAATGCCGGCCTTTTTTTAGAAACCCTTTTTTTTTTCCTTTTTTGGGGGTTTTTGGTTTTTGGGGGGTAGGTTGGATTTCTGGGTTTAAGCCTATTGGTTTTTTTTTTTTTTTAAAAAGGTTTTTTTGGGTTTTATCTTCTGTATTTAACCCTAATTTGGGGTTTCTTTTACCAATAGCTAGGAATTATCAAATTATTGGAAAAAAAAATTTTTTTTTTTTCTTTTTTTACTATTATTTTTTACAATTTTTTCTTTTTGGGGGTGTAAATTTGTTTTTTATTTCATTTAAGCTTTTAAAAAAAAATTTCTGTTAAGGTAAAATTGTTTTAGCACATTGTTTGTCTTTTCTGCAGGTGAAATATTAAAAAGTTTGATTTTAAGCATTTTTTTTTCTATTTCCTGAAAATTCATTAAATGTTTTTTGCGTTAAAACATTCTGTAGGTTCCTTTCTTATTTTTGTTTTAAAAAATTTATTTTGTCCATCGTTCTTCTTTGGTTTTTTTTTTTTTTGTCTAAAATGGAGGCAACTTTGATTACCAAGTTTCTTTTGGGCCTTTTTTTTTTATTGGTTTTTCTGGAATGGGGTCTTGTTGAGAAGCCTTTTTTGTTTTAAGGTTGTTTGTTTTTGGGTTAGGCTATTGGGGAAAAAAATTTTTTTTGAGAAAAATTGAAGGTTGTACTCTGGATTTAATTTTCTTTTAAAATTTCTTTTAATTCCCTGGGAGGGGTTCTACAATTATTTTTATCTGATCCTTTTTCCCTTTTTTTATGTTTTTCTTCTGCATTTTTAAAAAGTTTTAGCTGTATATTTTCTTTTAATTTTTAACTTCTGCACGTAAATAAAATTGGTTTTTCCCAAAAAATTTTTTTTTTTTTTCCCTGTTTTTAAAAATTTTACTGTTTTTGGTAAAGGGATTTAGGTTTTTTTCTTGTTAAAACCCATTTTTTTTTTTTTTTTTCCCGCTGGGGGATAATCTGATTTTTTCGTTAAAAGACTGAGGTTTTGTCCTTTTTTTTTTCCTCTGCCTGTTTTCATTTTGTTTGGTTTCGCTAAAAAAGGGGTTCTTTTTTTCCCGCAGATTTGTTTGGGCCCCTTTTTGGTGGGTTTGGAAAGGCAGGCCTTTGAATTAGAAATGGTTCTTTACCCTTTTTTAGGTTGTTTGTTGGTTCCCGGTAATTTAAGCTACTTGGGGAAAATCCTTTTTTGAGCTTTTTGTTGTTTAATTCATCTTCTGGTATTTAACCCTAACTTTGGGGGTTTTTTTTAAATGGCCAATTAAGGGGATTTCCCCTGTTTTTATTTAAAAATTTTTTTTTTACTTATTTTTAATTTTGCTTCAGTTTTTTTTAAAAATTTTACTGTCAACTGTTTTTATTTTTTGTTTTTCAATTGAGTTTAAAAAAATTTTCCTTTAAAAATTTTTTCTTCCAATTTTGAAAATTTTTACTGTTTTTGAAAAGGATTCTGGAAATGTTTTTTACTTAAAACCCTTTTTTTTTCTGCCGGTGTGATAAATCTGTTTGTTTCGTTAAAAATTTTGTAGATCTTCTTAATTTTTTCAGTTTAAAATTTCTTTTGGGCCTTTTTTTTTGCGTGTTTTTTTAGGTTTTTTTGCAAAAGATTAGGAACTCTTTAAATTTTCCCCGTTTTTTTTTGTTTTGGCCGTTTTTTTTTTATGGTTGCTGAGAAAGCCAGGTTTTTAATTAAAAGTTTTTTATTTTTTCGGATTTGGCATTTGGGGTGGGGGGGATGGCTGGGGGGAAAAAACTTTTTAATTTTTTTGAGTTTTTTAAAAAAAATTTTTTAAGGGTTTTATCTTCTGGTATTTAAGCCTAACTTTGGGGGATTTCTGTCTATACACACTGAGCCGAGTGGAGGAGGGGCAATTACTACAACTCTGAACTGAAATATATAACAATAAGTATCCTGGTTTTTTTGTTTACATTTACTAGTTATTTCTTCTAGCAATTTATATTTAGCACTTTTTATTGCCTGCTGCATACTTTTTATTTTATTTTATTGCTATTAAATAATCTGCATGGTTAAACTTAAATTGTCGCCCGGCCTGTAAATAAGGTTTTACTGTCACAATGTTTGTAAAGCTTTTTGCTAGTTTCACTGTGTGAAAGGTATTAATTTGGGAAATTTCTTTTTTGTTTTTTTTTTCTGATTTCCTGCCAAGGGTGTATCATATAACTGATTTTTTTCAGTTAAAAGCATTTTAGAGTCTCCTTGCTCCTTTATCTGTTTAAAACTTTATTTTGTTACTGCTTTCTTCTGCTGTGATAAACATTTCTGTAGTTTTACTGTCTAAAAATTTAGGCTAGTACTTTAGTATTGTCCCAGATCAGATTTGCTGTCTCTGGGGCCCGTTTTTTCAGTTTTGTTGGACATCCCGGCCATTTTTAACAGAAACCCTTTACCTTCGTGGCAGGATTGTGTTGATTGGCTGCTGGCTGGTGGAGGTTGGATTATCTAGGGCTGGAGTAAGCATTCATTGGTTCTTTGAGATTTTTTTTACAAAAGTTGTTTAAAGTTTTATCTTTTGGTATTTAAGCCCAAACTTTGAGAGGGTTTCTTTCTGTACACACTGAGCTGAGTGGAGGAGGGTCATTGACTGCAACTCTGATCCGAGATATAAAACAGTTAGTATCCTGAATTTTTCTCTTATTTTTACTAGTTATTACTTCTAGCAATTTATATATAGCACTTTTTATTGCCGGCTGCATACTGTTTACTATATTATTTTGCTATTAACTATATCTGCACAGGTAAACTAAAATTGTTCCTTGGGCCTGATAAAAAAAAGGTTTTATTTTCACACTGTTTGTAAACATTTTAGCTAGTTTCACTGTGTGAAAGGCATTAACAGAAGGTTTTTGCTACTTGTTAAGCACCTATTTCTTTCTTCTGATGTCCTGCTAGGGCGTGTATCATATAACTGATTTTTTGCAGTTAAAAGCATTCTGTAGGGTCTCCTTGCTCCTTTTGTGGCTCACGTCTGTTCTTCTGCTATGAAAAACATTTCTGTAGTTACTTCTAAAGAGTGTAGGCTATTTGCTTTAGCCTTGTCCCAGTTCAGATTTGCTGTCCCGGCCTGTTTTTTGAGTGGTCTTCTGAGCACATGACAGGCCCTCTTGAATTAGAAAGCCTTCTTTATTTTGGCAGGATGTGTTGATGGCTGTGGCTGGTGGAGGTTGGATGGTCTAGGGGTTGGAGTAAGCACTCAATGGTTCTTTGAGCTTTTTAAAAAGTTGTTTAAGGTTTACTTTGGTATTTAAGCCCTAACTTTGAGAGGATTTTTTTTAAACACTGAGCCAGTGGAGGTGGCATTGACCCAACTCTATCGAGATATATAACAATAAATATCCTTTTGCTTTTTTACTAGTTAGCTTTAAATTTTTTTTAACACTTTTATTGCCTGCTGCATTTTTTTTACTATATTTTTGTTTTTAACTAATCTGCATGTTAAACTAAATTGTCTGCCTTACAAAACCTTATAAAAAGGTTTTTCTGTCACACTGTTTGTAAAACTTTTTTGCTGTTTTTTTTGTGAAAGGTATTAACTGGAAATTTCTCTACTTGTTTAAACATATTTGTTTCTTCTGATTTCCTGCCAAAAGTGTATCATATAACTAAAATTTTTTGCAATTAAAACATTTTGTAGAGTCTCCTTTCTTTTATCTGTTTAAAACCTTTTTTTTCATTTTTTTTTTGATCATTTCTGTTTTTTCT
>NW_025060008.1:0-5943 GCF_019279795.1 Protopterus annectens
CTATCACGCCAAAGTCAGCATTTAGACCACAGAAAAGACAGTATCCCTTAAGAAAAGATGCAAAGGTAGGAATAAAGCCTATTATAGCAGCCTTACTTAAGGAAGGGGTGCTGGTGGAATCTCCTGATTCACCATGTAACACACCCTTATTTCCTGTTAAGAAAGCGAATGGAGAATGGCGTATGGTCCAAGATTTACAAGATGTAAATGACGCAGTAATACCAAGGGCACCTACAGTGCCAGACCCACACATCCTGTTGAATGATTTAAAACCTCAACAGAAATATTTTTCTGTGGTAGATATCAGCAATGCGTTCTTTTCGATACCGGTACACCCTGACAGCCAATATTGGTTTGTATTCACATTTCAGGGAAAAGGTATACATATACGCGACTACCACAGGGATATTGTGAAGGTCCGACAATATTCTCACAAGAAATGGCAAGCAACTTGGTGGGATTTACCCCACCAAGAGGCAGTCAGATTTTACTTTATGTTGATGATATCCTGCTGGCAGCCCCCACCCAGCAAGATTGCAAAGAAGATACCGTAGCGCTATTACAAGTTTTAGCCACTGAAGAACATAAAGTAAACAAAAATAAACTGCAGCTTTGGAAAAAACAAGTTAAATACCTAGGATATGTAATATCCAAAGAGGGTAGGACATTAGATGAGGACAGAAAAATAGTGATTTTGCAAGCACCAAAACCCACTACTAAGAAGGAAATTATGTCCTTCCTGGGTACGACTAATTTTTGCTGGAGCTGGATTCCAAACTATGCCTTGGAATCTGCACCGCTGACTAACCTGATATATAAAAAGCCTATGGCAGCACAGGATTTATTACAATGGACACCAGAAGCAGAATCTGCTTTCTGCAAACTGAAACAGTTAATAGCGTCCTCATTAGTTTTGGGTTTACCAAACTATCATAAACATTTTTTCCAAACTGTAGATTGTAAGCAAGGTTATATGACATAAGTGTTAACACAGCAGCATGGAGACAAGCTTATTATTGCTTATTATTCATCACAACTGAACCCAGTGGCACGGTCTTTACCCCACTGTGTACAAGCAGTAGTTGCTGCTGCAATGGCAGTTCAGGCTTCGGCCTCAGTAGTTTTATTCCACCCTCTCACATTGAGAGTGCCTCATGCAGTCGCGATTATTTTACTGCAAGAAAAAGTGCACATATCTTCCTGCTAGGCATCTTTCCTGTATGACGCTATTGTTGAGCTTACCCTCATATATGACATTACCTGAAATCCATGTATGACTTTGAACCCGCCTTTACCTTGTTCCTGCAAGGCAACCCCTGGGCAGATGGGTGACACCGCATAAGCTTTGCCTGCAGGTGATTGAGCAAAAAAGACACTTCGCCTAGGAAAAGATCTCAATGGATAGCGTTCCTCGATAATGCTGAGGGGATATACTAATGCGGGATGGTTCCTAAAAGGGGGTCCTGGCTATTGGTGACAGAACTCTAACAGGATATGTAGTTTCTTGATACCGATTATAGAAGCAAAACCTTTACCTACATTACACAGCTTATCTGCAACAAGCAGCAGAAATTTCGATTGCCTCTACGGCATGTACCTTTTGCAGCAGCGGGTGTAAATGTGTGAACATTTTTACTGACAGCCAGTATCAATACGCTTTTTCTACTGTACATGTTTTGCTATACAACAGTGGAAAAATCAAGGAATGATAGCATCTACTGGCAAACCAATCAATCATGCACAGTTTATTTTAGATCTTTTAGAATCTATTCAGTTACCTCAGAAAGTAGCTATTTGTAAATGCACAGCTCATACCAAGCAACAGGATAGGATTTCAAAAGGTAATGCGAGAGCTGATACAGCTGCAAAACAGGCAGCTTCAGAAGTATTTCTTTTGAATGAGGAATTACAACCCTCTGAGATTTTAGACTTAGAAATGTTAAAGACAATGCAGACACTTACTACGCAGGCTGAAAAACAGAGATGGGTAAGACGAGGAGCAATTCTCGAAAAGGGGCTGTAGATCTCTAAAGAAGGGAAACCGATATTACCATCTAATTTTTTTAGATATGCAGCTTTGTTGAGCCATGGGCAATGCCATGTCTCAACAGGAGGGATGGTACAGCTGGTGAACCGATTGTTCACAACATATGGATTCTTAAACTACTCTAAAAAATTTTGTTTAATGTGCCACGTTTGTAACAAACATCATGCACAAGGGACGTTAAAGCCCAAGCAAGGGAGTTTCCCTACACCACCGTATCTGTTTCATACTATCTGTATGGATTTTATAGAATTGAACAAATGTGAAAATAAGAAGTATTGTCTTGTCATTATAGATATGTTTTCCAGATGGGTGGAAGTCTTTCTGACTAAAAATCCAGATGCGGCTACCGTAGCGAAAATTCTCGTTAGAGAAATCATCCCTAGATTCGGCATTCCGGAAAGGATCTACAGTGACAACGGTACACACTTTGTAAACCAAACCATACAGCAGTTAATTAAAATTTTGGTATTTCTTTAAAGAATCATTGTGCATATCATCTGCAATCTGCAGGGTTAGTTGAGAGGCATAATGGGATTTTAAAGAGTAAGCTAAGAAAGTTAATAGCAGAAACAAAGAGAAATTGGGTGTACTGTCTGCCTCTGGCACTGTTGAGCATATGAGAACATTCCTGAATGCAAAAGGATTGACTCCTTTTTGAAAAACTATTTGTTAGGGCTTATTATATACCTCAGTGGAAACCTCATGCCCGTGAACCAGGAAGCCCGACTGCACTAGCAGAGTATATGAAATTTGTTGAATTCTAAACATCTGTTGCAGTCAAATTCTGTTTCAGATAAAGAACAAACCAGACCATCAGAAGTGGCAGTGGCATGGGAACCTGGATCTGGGTGAAGACAATAAGAAAAAGAAATTGGACATAAGCCAAAATTAGGAAGGTCCATATCAAGAATAACTATAATAGAGCACACTGCAGTCAAGATTGCAGAGTGTGCCTGCGTGGATCCCACCTGATGCACTGCAAACTAGTTAAGAACTTTGAACTGGACAAAAATCTTGTCACATGTCAGAGCAAAAGATAGAATCCAGAAAAAACAGGAATGCAGCACAACCATTTCCTCAAGTATTGCATAATCATCCTGTTAACTGTACTAGTGACAATAATCTTTTTGTTGTGGTCATTCTTTTTCCAGCCACACAAGCGGAGTGAATAAGCGTGAAGCGTTACTCATGAACTAGCACCCAAACTTTAACACTTACCATGCAATTAAATATGTATTCTGAGACTATCAGTGTTTTTGAATTGCTGGATTTTGGCTTTGCCATTGGCATAGGGGGTTAATTAATGACTACAGTCCCCTAGGGGTCAACTGAGACAGAAAACTTGATTTATGATACCTCAGCCATTACATCACAAGATAAAAATAGCATTGCACTTGTCACAATATTCCACAAAAGGGAACTGTGTGTTTTATATAAAAAAATGATACTGTTCAGGTGGGTTGAACTGAGTAAATGTGACTATTCATATAAATGTTACACTAAGCTAACAATGCAGGTTCTTGTGTAATACAAACTATGATTCATTTCTTGGTAATTGCTGAAACAATTGATGAAATGAAACATAATTCTGTTCTCTACATGAAGCCACTGTCTATAATTGATAGAAAAATGATTCATGCAAGGACAAGTGTATTCATAGTAAAGTTACTACTAAAGCAGAGGATTGTTATTTTGTATGTGGTAGAAAAAGCATGAGAGTAGTTACCTGAGAATTGTCGGCAGTTGTTTTTGGGCTTCTGGTTCGGCCATACGACACACTGCAGTTTTACCTCGAGGAAAAATTTAAATGTCGAGAGGTTGTCAAGCTCCGATCAAGAAACCTGCCGTGATGCAGGGCAAATCGATGCAGCTGGAAAAAACATCATTCTATAGGTGATAAACTGACACATGGACTTGAGTGACAGTGTTATATCGTGGGCGAGCATATTACCCAGCATATGGAGCAGTGAAATCGATACAGGGTGAAAACTGTCTAAACTTCTTGAAGTAATGAGGAATGCAAATTTTTCCGCTCTCGAATTGGTGACTGATGAACTGAATGCCATGAGAACTGCAGTGCTTCAAAACCGCATGGCTCTCGACTTCACCCTAGTGGTGAGAGGTGGTACTTGCGCTTTAATCCAGGAGGAGTGCTGTTCGTATATTCCTGACCATAAACACGAGATAGACAATCACCTTGAGGTAATTCAGCAAGTGTCGGACATGACCAGACCAGGACCAAACCCACTGACGGACTTTTTCCAGAAATGATTTGGGGGATTGGGTACTATCCTAATGAACATTCTGATTGTTATTTGCGTAGGAATGATCCTACTGGGAGTATGTGTTTGCTGTGGCATCCCCTGCATGAAAAGACTGATTAAAGACTTTATAGACATGTCAGTTTCTGAAACCTTATATCAAAGTACTGAGTTTGAAGAACTGTTAAAAGATTGAAAATGCTTTCATAAGTTTAAATTGAATGACTCTCTTAACTGCAAATCCTAAGTGGGAAGATGTTAGGAGAAGAAAAATCTGTTTATGCTTATTTTGAAAGTAGAATAAAAGTATTAAAAGGGGGGAAATATCAGAAAAATATGTATTTGTGTATGTATTAGTAATATGCTTAGTGCATTTAAGGCCTGAAAAGGGTTAACACATTTATTCTATTTCACACTGCATAAAATCTGTACGAATTGCAGAAGCTTTCTAACCTTGTATTGTCATGAAATATGCGCAGCTATAATCTTTGCTTATGCTTTGGAAATTTACAGGGAAGCAGATAATTTCTGCTTGTGTCAGGAAAATAATGAATAGATTATGAGACTTAGACAAGGAGTTCCGCTTGTGCTGTGAGAAAATACACAGCTGCAGAAGCTATAGATAATCAGAACAAAGACTGCTTGAAAATATGAACTGCAATCAGCACTTGCTTTTGTCTAAGCTAGAAAAGTACCTTGAAATGTAACACATGTATTAGAACTACACAACAGAAGCTTGTAACGGCCCAGAGCCCACCAGGGCCAGGTTGTTTTTCTCAAAATGTTTTTCATAAATCCAGTCATGTCAGCAGAAAATCTGAGTAACATCTGCTGTAGAACAATGCTGAAAGTTGTGTTTGATTACGTCAACCACAGAAGGCAATGTCTTGTAGAACAGTATAAGAATAGCATACTTCCTGTTAGTAGTTAGACAAAATCCTGTATTTGCATGTTTTTGTCTCCTTGCAGCAAGTTATTAAATGTGCCTTATCTGAACCTTACGTGTATTGGTCTTTGACGTTTTTTCCTTAGACAAAAGGCATACAAGAATGCATGGTAGCTGTGGCACGCTGAAATAATACAGTGGAATATAAGGACACACACAGTCACCAGAGCAGCATGGCATCCCTGGCACTGTCAGGAAGTGCAGTAAGATGTAAGGGCAACAGTGGCACACTGAGAAAGTACAACAGGATGTAATGGTAGTTGTGGCACACTGGGGACATGCAGTGGGATATAAGGGAAGCTCTGGCACATTGAGGAAGTGCATTGGGATGTAATAGCAGCTGTGGCACACTGAGGAAGTGGAGTGGGATGTAATGGCAGCTGTGGGACACTGAGGAAATATAATGGGATGTAATGGTACCTGTGACAAGCTGAAGAAGTACAAAAAGATGTAAGGGCACACAATGTATACCCCAGTACTGGCACATTAGATGAATTTTGTCTATTTCTTACTTGGAAAGTGAAGTTGAATATATAAGGACACAGTGTGCCACATCACCTTGAAGACAGAGGATATATTACTTTTATAGCTTTTACTCATGAAAGTCAATACTAACTGCACATGTACTTTAAGAAGTTTGGGGAGTTGAATTGGACACAGGAATCTAATTAGAGTGAGCAGATTTTAGT
>NW_025060009.1:0-5468 GCF_019279795.1 Protopterus annectens
TTAATTGTTTGCAAGTATGCTGTTATGAATGATATGTTGCCCCGGGCTTTTTTTTTAATGGAATTCCTGCTCTAGTTTAACAAAATTTCAAAATTTGGAAAGGTTAGACAAATTGGGGTTTTTTTCTTTTTAATAATTTGGGAAAACAATTGTTTTAAACTGTTTAAGAAGTGGTTGGGTAAATTTTGGATTGGGCAGGATTCACGAAGGTTTTCACGGATCTAAGAGTAGTGTAAGACTCCATGCAGCCTTCGCGATCCAGGAACAGCCCTAAAGTCCGTGTAAGAGACCAGCTAAAACGCCTCTTACACGGGGGGTGGATATGCTAATCACCTCACTTGCACCAAAAGGCATGCAAATGAGGTAGATTAGCGATCCAGGCCCAAAGCAGCCGTGTAAGGGGTTTAGCTGCAGAAATGTACTCAGTTGACAACTGAGTCGTTTCTGCAAAAAACAATGGAGCCATGTCAGCTCCAAATAAAGGGTGCATATGTGTCAGGCAGCATGCCAATGGCCAAATATGTGGCCATTGGCAAGGTACCGATGAAAATATGAAAATAAATATTTTTTTTGGGGATCGCCGATGTTTAAATGCGCAGCCCGCAAACGGGGCTGTATAAAACATAAAATGAAGGTTATAAACCCACAAATGTGGGTTTTATGCAATACATGGATTTACAATGCAGGGACCAGCAGACCAAAACAACATGGCCACCTTTAGTGGTTGCTAAGGGGAAGCTGAGTCTAAAAATGTAACTAAGCATTAGTAGGCAATCTGATGTAAATGAGTGTTAGGATACTGAATTCCACTGTCACATAGCAAAAGAGCACATTCTGAGTAGTGTAAGAGATACATAAGGGGAGGAATAGAGTAGGAGATAGGTGACATCACAGGGGAATGGTAGAAAGAAATGCAGTTCATTGTAGGTCAGTGTTACATGACAGATGTCAGACACAGATCATGGAAAGAGGAGTGCCACAAGATAAGCACGGGAAAGTCAAGAAATGGAAGGTGTACACTGTTACTTTCACCAAAGTGCCCCTGCATGGGAAAGTCAAGAAATGGAAGGTGTACACTGTTGCTACACCAAAGTTTCTTGCGGCGCATGCTGCGTGCATGAGTGCGGTAGGCAGTGTGCATGCGGGAAGGCAGACTGAGCATGTGGGAGCTGTTGGCAGACTTCTAAGACTGTTTGCCCCTTTTAACCCGAATAAGCAGATTCTGAACCATGTAAGCATGTGTGCGTGTAAGCCACTGTGAGCTGTTTCTGCGTATGCACTGCTCCCCTGAGGAAACAGAAAGGAAAAAAGGGAAACAACAGAATTAGTAGGAAGCTAGCAGGGAATACTGCTGGAGCTAGCAGGTGAAAACAATTAGAAGCAGGCAATTACACAGGCAGAATAGTAGCCCAGCCCCGCACTTAAAACTCTGCAAACAGCAGTGCAGGATGTTTCTCTCAAGAGACACTGCAAGACAGGAGTAAGCTATTAGAAGTGAAAACTGAAAAAGCTGAACTCAGAGCAGAAATGCTAGGGGCTGCCATAGCTGTCATAAGAAGACATAGGCGACTTGCTGAGGGTGGTGACAATGCAGATGGTGCCAGACAACCCACAGTGAGGAGACGGAGAAGAGTGTACAGGCCCAGGGTCACCTACCACGGGTTACATGAGCTGGAGATAGTAGAGCGCTATAGAGTGGACAGAGACCTCCTGCAGCAAAAAGTGGAGCTGTGCAGGCCACACCTCACACAGAACCAACAGAGGGGAACCCATCCCAGTGGAAACCAAGGTATGTGTTGGCCTAAGAATACTAGCAACAGGTACCTTCCAGAGACCAACTGGTGATATGATGGGGATATCACAGGCATCAGCCTCCAGGGTACTGCACCAATTCCTGGATGCCATGTCAGCACATGTCAGTGATCTTTATTTCCCCAATGCCCGTGAGGTATTGGCCAGCAATATCGTCTCTTCCAGCAAATAGCGAAATACCCTGAGGTACTGGGTGCAATAGACTGCACGCACAGGGGTAGGGCCTACATTAACCGCAAGGGCTTCCCCTCCATCAACTGCCAGGTCATGTGTGATGCCCAGGCCATAATAATGAATGTGTGTGCTGGCTGCCCTGGGAGCTACCATGATTCCCATATCTGGCATTTGACGCAGCTGTACCAGACATTTGCCAATGGGGACATCCCACATGGACACCTAGTGGGGGATGCAGGTTATGCACTGGAGCCGTGGCTGATGACACCCATCAGAAACGCACACACACCTGAACAGGAATGCCATAATGAGGCACACGCACAAACACGTAATGTAATAGAGCGTGTGTTTGGGCTGCTCAAGTCACGGTTCCGCTGGACACATCTGGTGGAGCCTTGCAGTACTCACCAACTACATGTACCCAAATTGTCATGGTATGTGCTATGCTACATAATATGATCTTGCAAAAACAGCTGCAGCAGGACCAGCATAAGGCCAGGCCAAACAGCCCCCCACCATTGCCAAGGCCATCACAGGCAGAGCGTGACTCGGTGGAGGAACAACCTGAGCATGCCTCCGTAGGCAGAAGGAGGCATGCCCAGTATGCCCTGGCCTTGGCAAAGAGGCAATGCATAGCACATACACTGGCTCAGTAGGAACCCTGGGAATGATACCCTTCTCTGACTCACTCATATAATAACAGGGATGCCTAAAATGACATAACCTGCTCTTAAACATGTACAGGGAGTGTAGTATGTGCATCCAACAGAGGCAGCCCTGCAGCACCACCTGAGGCATGAATGCCATGTGTTAAGCAATGTAACACCATGTAGTATATGCACACTTGAGGACAATGACTAACATCCTACCCTCACCAAGCATGATGCCACAATATGACGATGAGATGATCAATTGCAATAATTGGCTGAAGTATTGCAGTTAGTTAAAGGGGATCCAATGTGTGCCAGCCTGGGATGACATGCTGAGCATGACATGATGCTCCACCTGCTAGGACTGGCGTGCACCTATCAGTGCAGGCCAAAGGATACTGGCAAAGGCTGTTGTTACCCACAGCTGCCCTGAATAGGTAAGGCTCAAAACACAAACCCACCTCCATAGGTATCACAAGGGATAAGAACCTAGATGTAATGCTACCCAATGCCAGAAGTCTAAACAGCAAGATGCATGCAGTCTAAACTCACCCAGTATGGAGAATGTTGATATCTGTCTGTAACAGAAAACTGGGTCAAGGCTCACAACAGCACCCTAACACTACCAGGTTACACCTCATACTGTGCTGTACAGCCTCAAAACATGGAACAAGCTACAAAAGGAGGGTGACTAGCAATAATTGTCAAGGATAACCACACCCCCCTGTTGGTACCACAACAAGAAGCAGCATGGACTAGCCATGGTCAAGTAACAGTGGCTAAAACTGCCTCCCAGTTTATAGCCTGCTACAGACTACTGTCCCAACACCAGGAACTGCACCTGGCCTATGTTGGAATACATGAATATATCAAGTCCTCCAAACCACATTATATTGGGTGACTGAAAATACCCAGACATAGACTGGGAGCATTATACTAGCTCCAACACTGTAGGACAAAAGTTCCTAGAATCCATAAACCAAAATGCCCAGGAACAACGTACCACTCCCACAAGAGGGGTAAGCATACTGGATGTGATAATCAGCAACATGGGTACTGGATGGCAAGATGAGAAGTGTATCCCTCACTGGTAAGACCAGACCATAGAGTAATCACACTGGATATACACATCCTGACCATAGTCCCTGGCCAGAAAACCACAGTGAAAAACATGTGTAAAGCAAAAGTTGCACTCCTCCAAACTGATGTGGAATCCATTAAAGGCCCTGTGCAGGTGCAAAATATGGGCCACACCTCAGAACCTGTTATACAGGCATTCCATGAACACTGCCAGGAATGCTTGGATTATGCAATCCTAAATTAAAACAAGACACAATGCCATACATGCAAGTATCTGGCATGGTGGACTCCAGCCATTACCAAACCCTGCAAGAGAATGAGGAAGGTACTACATGATAGAGCAAACATGGAAGTAATCACTGATCAGTAGTATGGCAATAAAATATGTCCACACATACAATCCACTAAGGCCAGCTACAACAAGTTGAATCTGTGAATCTTGAGGCAATGTTACACCTGCCCCAAGTACACAGACAACCCTCAACTCCCCCCAAGAAATACAAATATATGTGAGAGATGCAACCATTTATCCAAACTGGAGGCTGAGCTCCCTCAACTCAGTACTCCCAAAACTAGTCAGGAGGAGAAGGTAACCACACACACCACAAACCCAGTCCCACATAGACTTATCACAACTGCAAACCAAAGACATAAACACAGAAAAACATTCCCGGAGGCCCTAATTACAAACACACCACGACAACAGAGGCCTCCAAAGCAGACACCACATCAAACAACCTCCAAACATAGCACATGCAACACATAGTACACAAAGCTGGTGTGCCAAACAGTCACAGGCCAGAAGGAGAAACAACATGCCTGATACAGTTGTAATAGGTGACTCCATAGTAGACACACTGCTGTCCCGCTCACCAGACTGAACAAGGGAAAGGGTACAGTAAGCTGCCTGTAGGCTGCTCAATACGCCACATAACACAAGTATGCAGGTCACCCCAAAGCAAGTAGAAATATGATGCAGTCATAGTCCATGCTGGTGTGAATGACCTGAGATGTACCTCCCAGACTACATGAAAAGAGACATAGATGAGCTCTTCGATTATGTAGTCCAGGCTGGTATGACACTGACCGTTTGCAGCATCCTACCCTCACCAAGAATGATGCCACAGTACAAACACAGAATGATCAGCTTTAACAAGTGGCACACTTACTGGTGTCATTCCAAGGGGATCAATGTCTGTCTGCTTGGGATGTCATGCTTGACAAGCCAGCTGCTGTTCCAGGGATGGCTTGCACCTGTTACCCCTGGGCGTCTGGATATTGGATAAGGCTTTTGCCACCTCCATAGAGCCTTTGTAGGCAAGGCTGAAAAGACTAACCCACCACCCTAGAAAACATAAGTGGAAAGAAACATAAGGGTAATGCTGACCAATGCCAGATGTAAACCTCAATATGCATGCTCCGAGGCCCTCCCAGTATGGAGAACATCGATGTCTGTGCAGTGACAGAAACCTGCTGCAAGCCTCCTGACAGCACACCAGCACTACCAGGTTATACCACATATCATGCTTATGGCCCCAAAACCTGGACCAAAACATAAAAGGAGGGTGAGTATCCATATTCAGCACAGACACCCATACGTCCAGGTAACTGACAATGCACAAAGCATTGGAGTCCACCCATGTGCAACTAACCATAGGCAAGACTGCTGTACAGTCTGTAGCATGCTACAGACCACACTCCCCCCCCAAAAACACAAGGAAAACCAACAACCACAATACCACAAGGGGTTTT